>NC_134453.1:4596989-4798843 GCF_030867145.1 Opisthocomus hoazin | reverse complement strand
CCCCACATCGTCCCAAAGTTCCCGCGTAAAGATAGTAGACGCAGTTACAGTGGGCATCTTCACCTGTACCCATTTAAGTATCAGTTTGAGATCGTGCCCAGAAATATTCTTTCCATGTCTTTTAAGGAGAGCTTTCATAAGCTCATATACGTCTCTCTCTGGGGAAGACGTCTGACTTCCCATGTTTCCCACAGCTCACCTCTCAGCTCCGGAGGGACTGTTTAAGCCGGCTCCTGCTTCCTTTCAGCAGCTCATTCAACGTCCTGTGGGACTCGCAGCATGCCACGCAGGTAGGTGGTTTTTCTCCGAATCACATCAGGGTCACCAATTTGCCGCGATTGAGAGACGGGACACCTGCTTGATGCAAGCGGGATGATCGTTTTATTGTTCTTACACACATACATTTATACAGATCAAAAGGCAGCGTGTTTTAAACTGATTGGTTAAGTTTCAAACTAGGCACCTATTGAATGGTTAACACAGTTGCTAACACAGACACATTCTTTTCCTAAGCTTATCTAAACTAAGGCCATGCAGACACATTCTTTTCTTATCTTATCTAAGGCCCTGCTTCCTCCTTCAGGATGGCTCGGCACTATCTCCCTTCTTCCCAGGGTTTATGGCCCACAAGTTCCAGCACATCCTTCCTCATCAATTGCACCGCGCTGGGGGCCCTGCTGAGGCCCACACCCCTTCTTGTTTTTGAGCAAGCCAGGTTTGCTTCGTCATCTTGGAGAGAGCCCTTTTAAGACAGCTAAAGCAAATACATATTATAATTCCAACAGCAAGTAACACGATACATATGCGCAAAATTTCTACAATTAAACTGTTAAGCCAAGCGGGCAGATTACCAAAGAGAGAGATGAGCAATCCATCAAAAAATCCCTGGTTTTGTTGTATTTGATTGGCGTGCTGTTCGAGCCATTGTAATTGCTTGTGGATGGACTTAGTATGATCGGACAAGTTCATACAGCACATGCCTTCAGAAGCTTCACAACCATGTCCCTGGGCCAGCAGTAAAAAATCAATTGCGGCTCTATTTTGCAATACTGCATGTCGTAGACTACTCTGATCTTCTAGCAAGGACTGCAAGACTTTTGTGGTAACACTGGCTTGCTTCTCTGCCCAGCATTCAGTGTTCGCCAATCTAATTCTGTAGCAGTGTTCCGTGTTCGCTACTTTCAAGGTCTATCTCCATTACCAAGCCTGGGTTGCTCAACAGCACCAAACTATGTCCCCTCTCGTCCAGCCAGGAATCCACAATTCCCCCTTTTTGTTTTTTTGAGCAAGCCAGGTATAGTTGATGAAGTTGTTGATGATGATGAGAGCTGACATAATTTTGGTCTTCAGCTTGCTACCAGTTTTTCAGAGGCCCACACAAACTACAATACTAACAGTATAAGAACACAAATGCTAATTGAAGACATAGAGATGTGAAGTGCATACCACAACCTGCTGGATATAAAGAAAGATTAAATTAACTTGAGAATGATACATACTGATGGTAAATCTGTTACCTAGCATATGGGTGTAGATTGATTTACTTGTATTCAATTTTCTTGCTGGATTTACTTGTATCCAGTTTTCTTCCTGTGTGGACGGTGGGACTAAAGTACCGCTTGACCACAACATATCATTATTGTCAATGGGAGGGGATGCATCTCATCGCGTTAGGCGTCGAAATAGCAGTGTATCAATAATATGAGCTCAGTAAATTTGCACTTGGGTTATAGGTATACTTATCACATATACAAACATCCATAACATTTAGTATTGGCTATCGATATTAATTACCTAGGTTAAGATCAATGTATCTAGAACTATGACTCATTAACTATATAGGCTAAAATTAATGTACATAAAAGCATAAAGCTGCAAACATCACCACATCTATTCCCTGCTGCACCAAATGCTTCTGAAGTCTTGATAAATCAGAGTCCAAACACAACAGTCTAAAGTCAAAAACCAGAAATAGTCAATACCTGCAGAACTTACCAAACCAAAAGACACAAAACAGTTACTTAGTCCAGACAAATCCGTTAGATTACAGAAACCAAATAAATCCATCAGATCACAGAAATGTAAGCACTGCAACATAAAATCACACGTTCATGGTCGCGACCACACACACACACACACAGGCACAACAAGTTTTCAGCATAAATCCAAATATTGCAAAGACAGGACTTACAATAATATTCAACATTTACCAGACAAATTCCCAAGCTTCAGTTTCAGGAAGAGTACTCTCTTTTCAATTCTGGATTAGAAAGGACGCTTTCCTTTCTCGTCAGGGATATAGCTCAATGCTGTGAAGCTTTTACTATGACTAACAAATAGGCAACAAGAAACAATACTGGAAGAATGCCTTTGCCTTATTAATGGTTCCTGCTCATAACTTTTTGGTCCGGTGATCAGAGGTTCTCCCCGAAAATCCCTCGGTGCCAGCTGGAGGTCCTGCAATCCCTCGGACCACTGAAGTTCAAGAGCAGCGTCCTACCTGGGTACCCAAAATCTATTACTAGAAAGCAGCAAAATAATTAACTTCCTAAAACTTAATGTTGGAGTTCTAGAAAGCAGGCATTCTTTACTGCAGTACTGAACGCACAGGGAACAGTTCTACTCAAATGTGTGTACCGAAAAGACACTCTTACTAGATATTTATGCCATGTTAACATACATAATCATTACATTTCTGCGAAGTACTTATCATTCTCCATTTCTGCCCCCCTTTTTTTAATATATATATATATTAATGTCTTTTGTACATGCATATTGGCACCTCTGGGCAGTTGTCAGGAGCCCTCAGGTGAAGGTTTATACTTTTCCTCACGGTGTCTGCTAGTTGACCTTTGCTCTTGTGCAGACGCAGTTCTGAAATCACGTATACCGTGTCCTCCAAGATTGCTTCGTTATAGAAAAGCTGTTGTGGAAGATAATTGCCAAATATGCAAGGAATGTATTAATTGGTGTGGGTGGTGCACCCACTGCAGTCATCAGAGTACTTGCGTTTGCTGTAATTTTTTCAGTGTTCCCTGTGTAATAGGATCATCCAGAGTGGATCTCTTCTGCTTCCATGTCAGAGGTTGCTCCCTGAGAGTGAGCGTGGTCACCTCTGGCATCGGATTCTGCGTTACGTTCTTTCAGCTCATGATATAGCTTCACATATATTGCAGGTAACCATCGAGGGCCTGTTGAAAGAAGAACACACGCATACCCTCTTCCCCACATTATTAGCTCTATAGGACTTGTCCATTGTGATTCCCCAAATTCTTTATACCATACTTTTGGTCGAACCACAAATGGAGGGACCATCCCGAATTGACGGTCAGCTGCTGTTGTAAATAATTGATCATCAGAACGATTTTAAAAATTAAGTACATTAACTGTTCCTGTGGGGTAACACTGCCCATAGGATTCCCCCTTTTTTGTTTATTTAGCATAGTTTTGAGGGTCCCGTGGACACTTTTGACAATGGCTTGTGCAGTAGAAGAATGCTGTATACCTGTAACAAGTTGTATACTCCAGTCCTGTAGGAAAACAGAAATTGTCCGTGAAAAGTTCCTTTTCTCCCATATGTGCCGTGGCTACCAGAAATCCTGAGAAAGTATCCACATTAACATGTACACAATGCAGTTGACCAAATGTTGATATATGTGTAATATCACTTTGCCACAACTCATCAGCTCGTAAACCACGAGGGTTCCCTCCTGCACACGATGGTACGGGTGTAATACATTGACAGTCAGGGCATGCATGAACATTTTTTGTGGCTTGCCCCTGGGGCAAAGCAAATTGTTTATGCAAGGAAGAGGCATTTTGATGAAAGAAGTCATGAGATAATCGGGCTTGCTTGAAACTGTGTGGCAGTACTGCTGCCATTGTCAATTTATCTGCTACAACTTTTTCTTCAGTTATTGGTTTTAGTAGAGTAGTATGTAACTATATATGCATTATAAAATACACACGTACACGATTTTCTAATTTCAATAGCAAGGAAAAAAAAATTGTTTGTTATTGACTTCTCTTATCATTGCATCTGCAATGCGTTGAACAATATTCACAACATATGCAGAATCTGTGACAACATTGAGTGGTTCAGTCGAAAACAATTCAAAGACGTGCAAGGCCGCTGATAGCTTAACAATTTGTGTGGATCCTTCAACGACTAAAATAGATGATTGCTAATCGGATGAATTTGTTTGTTTCCGAAACACTGTTCGTGCTCCTTTAATAGGAACAGAAACACATCGGTTTTTTGGCTGCAATGAAATTTGAGAGAGGGAATGTAACAGCTTATGTTGTGGAAGGATATAACGTATGTTATTTAAATAATCAGCTAGAGCAGCTTGCAGTGATAAGGATTCACTGTTTAATGCCACAAAGTCATCTTTAGCCAGCAGCAGGCAAATAGTATCAACTTGCTGACAGTGATTCCAACCTTGTGCTGTTAAGGACACTATGATGTGTACCTTTGAAGTCAATGTTTTCATGGGCGTATGAGACAAAAAGATTCATTCCAGAGTCTTCAACTTCTGCGTGTTAACACACCGCTGATCGAAAAGAGGGTAAGGCTGTAAAACAAATCCTTCATAAATGATATACAAATTTGTTGGCAATTCGACATTAATTCTGAAGGTAAAGGCAATTGCAATTCTATCTGAAATCTTTTGTAAAACAGTTTTTGCTTTTGGCATTGATCTTCGGGAAAATAATAAATCTGAGTCCCTTTTAACAAAGTAAATAGAGGGGACAAATCTTCAGCTGTAAAGTCAATATTTTCACCTTTCAGCAGAGTGAATAACGTCATCTAGATAGATCATCTGAACCTTGGAAAGATAATAAAGTCCAGCTCTTTGTTCACAAGGAATTCTACTGCAGTAATTGAATTGTATACATTTTTTTGTAACCAAGTCCTTGAATGTCAGAAAGATGGTTCTCGCCGCGCCGCTTCTGGGCTGGCCGGGACGGGCCGGCGCACTGGGATCGAGGGAAGGGGGGGGGGGGAACCGTGCCGCCGGTTGCCTGGGGGGAGCCATGTGCCCCACCAGGTGTAAGGTTTGCTGACCTGTTCGATGCGGTGACTGCTGGCGCGGCGGCTGTACAGCGTCTGAGGGACTGTGCAGTTTTATGTTGGAATTCACCTCGTTTTGATCTCAGGTCGGGTACGCCAATTGCTGTAGAGAGACCCTGTCGTGCACTTTTGGGATGCCGGATTTTTACACCCCACTTCCCATTTCTCTGGATTCAAAGGATCGTCAGGTTCTGGCAGATTTACTTCCCGCATTTCTCATGTTCGGTAGGAATTTCGTCGTATGTAGGGTTAAATTTCAACAGACTGCTGCTCTGTCCTTGCTTTTGAGATAACAGTGGAGGAGTAGCAGCTGCTTCTGAGATAGTCTCTGTAAGTTTTAGAGCATTTCAAGCTGTATGCACTGATTTCCAAGTAATGATTTTCTCAGGGATTTTAAACTGCAAGACTTTGTTCTTTCAAACTTCACTGTAAAAATTTTTTGATGGAGCTTTCGCTCCTTTCTTGGTGACTATCCCATCCTCCAGAGAGCCGGGGGGGGGATCAGACCCAGCCCCTGCTCACGGCCTTCTTCAGGGGATACCGCGGTACAGGATTTGGGGACACCGTGGTACAGGATTTGGGGACGTGGGATGATCGGAAGGGGCAGTGGCGGCGCCCGGCCGACCTGCGGGCGGTGGCGCCTCAGCAAATCCCTCTCCGCGGCATGGTGGCGGTGGTGGTCACTCTGGCGGTGGGGGTGGAAACCCCTGTGCCAGTGGGTCTCGCCGCGCGTACTGCTTTTCCTGGACCGCAGGTTTCCCTGCCTCCACGGGCTGCCGAATCGGACCCCCTCCTGCTTTCACCGGCGGCATACAGCGGTAGCATGGCTGCCCAAATTACATCGCTCACACCACACAGACGGAGCTCGGCATTGTCTCCGGTAATGTCCCTCTCAGCCACACCAAAAACACTCATCATTTTTAGTCCCGAGGGCTTTGCGTGCTTTGGGGCGGGCGTCCAGTTGCTTTAAAGGGGCTAGTGCCGCGAAAGCTTGAGTTTGCGCTTGGATTAAATCTCTCCCTAACTCCTTCATCGCCTCAACTAGCATCGCTTGTGATCCTACTGGCACCCTACTCATACATTCTAACATGTCTTCTACCGTAGCATTTCCCGGCAGAGTTAGCAAAATAGACTTAGTGGCTGAGTTAGTATTTTCCATAATGCACTGTCGTAACAGCGCTCCCTTCATCCATTCTGGTATATCCGCCTGATCAATAGCACTCGTTACCTTATCTACAAAAGACGCAAATGATTCCTCCCTCCCCTGCTTAAGAGACATATAGGATGGAGAGGGAGGGGCTGTTATCATAGACCCGATATACTTCCTGCCATACTGTAATCCTTGGCCTCCACTGCATGCCTCATGATTTCCCCCCAGTTAACTCGTAATGGTCGCGGGAGCCGAGGAGGGGTTGAACAAGGCGCTGGAGTCTCGTTTCCAGAGCCCTTACTTTCAAAAGGGGGAGCTGATGGTTCACTGTGGTCGGTCTCATCGGCGGGGGGCACAGTATCTGACTGTTCTGCCGCTGGCCGTTTAACTGCCACCGGCCCTCCAGTATGAGGCATCGGACTGTAGCCCGCACCGTAAGACAGCAACCCAGGAATAGGGGTGCCCCCACCCAGCTGTTCTGTAGCTACTGCCACCATCCTTTTCTCCACCTGATACCTTTTAACCTCATTTGTCACCTCCCTCCATGGTTTCATAAGTTTCTTTGCTGTTTGATCTTCCTCTATTATTAAGTCCCATAACTTGTCTCCAGACTTCCTCCACTCCTCCAAAGTAAATAGTAAGTCCGGTTCCTTAAAAAATCCCTGCACTCTCCCGAACGTCACTAACCCACTTAACTGTTTGATACAATCTACATTCCGCTTTTCTAAAAAGCGTTGCAATAATCGTAGGGCTACCTCAATTTCCATTTTGCGCGCGTCTTCCCCTTGCAGCGTTTCTGGCAGCCCCGCGGACGGCGAACCCCTTTTGGACGCTCCAGGCACTCCTCTAAGTGATCGCGGCGATAGTCCGGCTACGTCTTTGCAACCTCGACCCCCCGACAGCTGCTAGTCGGTGCTTTTCTGCATCCATCGCTCCTTTCAATGCTCCATTTCAGGTCCCTTCGCCATTTCGGGTCCCTGTTCGGGCGCCACTTGCGAGCGACGGAGGAAAACAGGCAAACGACTCAATATGAGTGATAACGCACTGAATCCGTTTATTGTCCAGATAGCTCTCCTTTTATCCTGTTAGTTTTAATTATGCCTACTAGTCAAGCAGTAATTGGCCATAGCTCTAAAGGTTACATTCACATAGTCCTCCTACTTGCGGTTATCTTGCGGTTACAGCTGCAGCTGGCTTTCTCTTCTGAAATCCTGTTTGCGTGCTGCTGGGGATCTCCAGACCCGTCAAGGACACAGTGTCCTTGATGGGCGCCCGCGGCCTAGTCATGCTAAGCTCTCTAGGCTCTGCTCGTACAACTGTTCCATGGAGTCGTGGCCTCTCTCCTTTAGCCAATTCCCAACAGGGCTGCTTGCTTGCCTTGCCACCTCAAACTTCAAACATAGCCCAGGGGTCTCTGCTGGGTGCCTCTAGCAGCACCGCACTGAAAATGCGAAAGTCTCCAGATAGCTCGCACCCAGGAGGGGCTAGCCTGGAAAGCTGTTGCTCATCCTCATCTGCCCATGGCACTGCTCTCACAGATGCACAGAGACTGGGGCTGCTTTCTTGCCTTGCCACCTTTAATTTCAAACGTAGCCTAGGGGGTCTTTGCTGGGCATCTGCCACAGCCCTGACCTGAATATGCAAACGTCTCCGGATATCACTTACCAAGTATTGGCTACCCTGGAAAGCTGTTGCTCAGCCTCATCTGCCCATGGCACTGCTCGCACAAGCGCACATAGACTGGGGCTGCTTGCTTGCCTTGCCACCTCAAACATCAAACATAGCGTGGGACTCCGTGCTTTGTGCCTCCAGCAGCCGTGCTCAGAAAATGCGAACGTCTCCAGATATCTCGCATCCAGAAGGGGCTAGCCTGCAAAGCTGTTGCTTAGTCTCATCTGCCCATGGCACTGCTCGCACAGGTGCACAGAGACTGGGGCTGCTTGCTTGCCTTGCCACTTCAAACTTGAAACGTATCCCAAGGGACCCTTGCCAGGGGCCTCCCGCAGCCCTGACCCGAATATGTGAACGTCTCAGGATATCTCTTACCAAGTATTGGCTAGCCTGGAAAGCTGTTGCTCAGCCTCATCTGCCCATGGCACTGCTCGCACAGGCGCACAGAGACTGGGGCTGCTTGCTTGCCTTGCCACCTTAAACTTCAAACATAGCCCGGGTGTCCCTTCCGGGTGCCTCCAGCAGCTCTGCCCCAAATATGAGAACGTCTCCAGATAGCTCGAACCCAGAAGGGGCTAGCCTGGAAAGCTGTTGCTCAGCCTCATCTGCTCATGGCACTGCTTGCACAGGCGCACAGAGACTGGGGCTGCTTGCTTGCCTTGCCAACTCAAACTTCAAACGTTGCCTAGGGGGTCCTTGCCATGCTCCTTCCGCAGCCCCGACCCGAATATGCAAACGTCTCAGGATATCTCTTACCAAGTATTGGCTAGCCTGGAAAGCTGTTGCTCAGCCTCATCTGCCCATGACACTGCTCGCACAAGCACACAGAGACTGGGTCTGCTTGCTTGCCTTTCCACCTCAAACTTCAAACATAGCGCGGGACTCCGTGCTTTGTGCCTCCAGCAGTCGTGCTCAATAAATGCGAACGTCTCCAGATAGCTCGCATCCAGAATGGGCTTGTGTTGGCGTGGGTTACGGATCCGTTGTAAAGATGTGACCCCAATATGAGTATGATCGTTCACTCTTTAGTAGTCAGCAAAACAAGGTTTATATAGCAAAACTATTACAGCATCTGAATGGTTAAACCCCCAACCCATATATAGGCAAAACTACTGCAACTTGTTGTGATTGGTGCAGAGCTGCATCTCGAAGTGAAAACAGTACTATGGCAGGAAACAACAACGTGGCAGGAAGGAAGTGACAGTGTGGCAGGAAACGGTGACGTTCCCCCTGCTCCAGTGTCCCGAGCTCGTCGCTCTGCCTTCCCAGCAGGGTTCCGTGTCAGCCGCTCCCAAGGCTCACTTCCGGATCGGAACCTGGGTTGCTCAACGCACCAAGCTATGTCCCCTCTCGTCCAGCCAGGACTGCACAATTCCCCTTTTGCCACGATTGAGAGACGGGACACCTGCTTGGTACAAGCAGAATGTTCGTTTTATTGTTCTTACACACATACATTTATACAGATCAAAAGGCAGCGTGTTTTAAACTGATTGGTTAAGTTTCAAACTAGGCACCTATTGATTGGTTAACACAGTTGCTAACACAGACACATTCTTTTCCTAAGCTTATCTAAACTAAGGCCATGCAGACACATTCTCTTCTTATCTTATCTAAGGCCCTGCTTCCTCCTTCAAGATGGCTCGGCACTATCTCCCTTCTTCTCAGGGTTTATGGCCCACAAGTTCCAGCACATCCTTCCTTATCAATTGCACCGCGCTGGGGGCCCTGCTGAGGCCCACATCTCCCCCTTCCTGTTGTACAATAAGAATTCCTTTTACTGAGCGTGTTATTAGTTTTTGCAAACACTGCAACAGGCATGGAAGAAGTAATAGCAACAAAATAAAAACTATTAAAACATAAACTGCTATTTTTACTAGGCTTCTTAACCATCCAGACAGACCCCATCTTCCAAAAAGTTTATCTAGCCAATCCCACTTGTCGTCCTGACGGAGTTTGGAGACTCCGTCCTTAAGCTTTAGGATGCTGGCATGGATTGACTCAGAGTGATCAGAAAGATTCATACAACACATGCCCTCAAAGTCCTCACAGCCATGGCCCTGTGCTAAAAGCAAAAAATCTATGGCAGCTCTATTTTGTAATGTTGCATGGCGAACGCTATCTACATCTAATAAAAGACCCGACAATGCACTGCTAGTAGCATTCGTTTGTTTAGCAAGCCAGCAGCCAAGCTTATGTAATGTTGCCAATGCTTTTGCAGCGGCAGCTCCAGGTAAAAAGAGAGAGGCGGCAAAATGCTGACTAAAGGACCAGAATTCTACATTATCATCACACTCAGGGGTGCAGGCATGAACACTACGTTTTGCCCTATGGGAGAGGCGGTATTGCAAAATCATAGATGTGTTAGGGGTCAATACTGACAAGCGCCCAAGACTACACGGACCTCCTTTTATATGCGAGGGGATACCGGGCCATGCTCTGTCTCCACAAATAAAAAATATCCCTGGAGGCAACAAGAGGGGAGCATTAGTAGACTTAGACAAATTCGTTGCTGTATAATTGCACCAAACAGTGTCATTTTTGAAGACAGGGTGAGCAGGCGAAACATCCCATGCCTTAGATTGATTCTTTCCCGTGTAGTTAAACTTGACACAAAAGTCCATCTTTACAGACCCTAACAGCTCAATTTCTTGTGGCTCCAGAGTAGCAAGTGGAAGCTGGGGGGTCCACATGTCCCAACAGTCTGTTACATTTCGAGACACGTTTTTAGATGGGAAGATATGCTGAAGATCCCTGGGAATCGGCCAGTCGTTTAATGGCAAGCCCACAAGACAAGTAGAAAAAGGGTGGTTAGGAGAAACTGTAGCGAGGCACAAGGTATCCTGTCCCGTAAGATTCGCTAGTGTCACCCATACGTTAACTTTGGGCAATGCAGGCAAAAATGAATAGTTAGATGCCTCCCCTATCATAACCATAATTAGAAGTATTATTTTCAGAGCAGTTTTCTGCCCTTTTTCACCTTCCAAGCAAACCGTTTTTTGCATCGTTCTTTCGTTCGATTCCAGTCCTTTTTTAAGGCAGACCATATAGCAGGCACTAGGTTAGTTCTACTACACTCTAAGTTAGAAAATGATATATCCTCTGCTCTTTTTAGTACTAGATTTGGCCCACTCAGCACAGTTATAAAAATATCGGTTGCTGCCCGATTGTTCGTGCCCGGTAACGAGTAGAAGTCTAGTGACATCAATTTCCCTTTCTAAGCAAGCATCACACCAACGTCTGGCGAGTGTCACCCGACGCCACCATTCCTGCCCACAAGTATAGCATTTACACAAAACCCACGGTTCACAAGTGTTACAGAAAAGACACGAAACTCTTGTGACTGGTGTTTCTATATGCTGGTTCATACAGTCCTTCTATTTTTATGATTCAGCCGTCCTGATTGTCCCGGTCCTCTGGAGGAGGTTCACCAACTTGCTGCTCCGAAGGTTGGTCCCGAGTGCGATCCGATTCGTCCTCAGATGGTTGTGGCAACGATTCGCGGAAAGGCCGCACGCTTTTCACTGGAATCCATCGGGGGCCTCTTTCTGTGGAAACACAAGCATAACCTCTGCCCCACGTGATAAGGGGGTAAGGCCCCATGATCTTACCTGTTTCGGGATCTCGAATCAATACCGGGGCCTTGATTGTTGCTTCAAACGAAGCGTTTGTATTAAAATGACGAACTATCGGAGGGTTGCTGTCTAACAGAGAACAATTTAAAAAATTAAAAACATATAAGGCTTTCTGTAGACGCTCCTCAGGGGTAGCAGTCCCTACTCCCCCTTTTTGTTGTTGTAACAAGCGTTTCAGAGATTGATGAGAGCGTTCAATTAAGGATTGGCCTGTAGGGGAGTGAGGAATGCCAGTAACGTGAGTAATCCCCCAGGAGTTAAAAAAAGCTTTTGTTGCGGCGGACACGTAGGCAGGGTCGTTGTCCGTCTTGATCTGAGAGGGTATACCTAAAGTAGCAAAGGCACGCATTAAATGTTTTTGAACATCACGTGTCTTTTCTCCTGTGTGGCAGGAGGCAAATAAGGCACCCGAAAAGGTATCAATGGAAGAGTGAATACATTTTAGATGACCAAATTCTGAAAAGTGGGTTACATCAGTTTGCCACAGTTGTAAGCTCTGCAGTCCCCTAGGATTAACCCCTCCCGCTACCGACGGAAAGGAGTGTTTTTGACAGTCAGGACACACGGCGATAATATTAGTTGCTTGCTGAGTAGTGAGGCCGAATTGTCGTTTAAGACCTCCAGGATTCTGGTGAAAGAAAGAATGGCTGAGTTTAGCCTGTGCTACGCGATCCGGTAATACTTGCACTGGTAACGTAAGTATATCAGCTTGTCGATTCCCTTCTGCAATAAAACCAGGTAAAACAGTATGTGCCCTGACGTGCATAACAAAATAGGGATGAGGGCGCGAGTCCAGGAGGAAAATAAGTTCCTGCAATAAAGCAAACAATTCAGAATGTGAGACATCACGTAACACAGATGCTTCAGCCCGTTCAACAATTCCTGCAGCATAAGCTGAGTCAGTAACTATGTTAAGCGGTGTGGACCACTTTCGAAAGACTCGAACAACTGCGGTCAGCTCTACTATCTGAGGAGAACCAGGCACAGTCTCTATATCCGAGTCCCATTGTCCACGCTGGTCATCCCACCATAAGATGACCGATTTATGCGACTTTCCAGAGCCGTCCGTAAACACGGTGAGGGCCTGCAAGGGTTGGTCGCTTCTTTTTGGCCTGGACAGAAGATGAAAGTCAGCATTGAGTAGCTTATGAGATGGCGGGTGAGAGGTAAGTTGGCCTGTATAGCCAGCTATCGCTATACTGAAGGCGTCGGATTGTTGGTGGAGCCACTGTAAATAAGTACTTGCCACAGGCAAACAGATGCAGGCAAAGTCCATTCCTGATAGTGTCAGTAAACGTTGCCGGGCTCTAATGATTAAAGATGCAAACATCTCGTGCTGTGTTGAAATAGACTTTGTGGACTGATTGGGGAAGAAAATCCATTCAATAATCAGCAGTGGGTCTGATTTCTGAGAATCCCACTGAAATATTAGCGCATGAGGTTGTCGAGCGGGGTTCAAAATAATCAGAAAAAAAGGTAGCTAGGGAGCCCATCGATGTGCTTGTCGGAGACTAATTGCTGTAGCAACCTTTTGCAGGGAGGTAGTGGCTTCAGGGTCAAGACTGCGGGGGGAGCGTAAGTCAGTGTCCCCTTTTAGCAGTCTAAATAAAGGACTTAAATCTGCATTAGAAATCCCCAACAGTGGTCGGACCCAATTGATTGTTCCCAACAATTTCTGTACATCATGTAAATTCTGTATGTCTGTCTGTATCTGCAGAGGTTGGGGAATTATAGTCCGGGCCCTGATGCGCCAACCTAAGTATTTCCATGGAGATATTTTTTGAATTTTTTCCGGCGCAATACAGAGGCCTGCCGAGTTAACGGCAGCCATGACAAGGGCTACAGCTTCCTCCATGACCTCATGGAGTTGTGCAGCCACCAGGATGTCATCCATATAGTGATACAACAAGACACTAGGCATCGTAGTTCTAACAGGGGTGAGTACTTTAGCTACATACCATTGACAAATCGTAGGACTATTCTTCATTCCCTGTGGCAGCACAGCCCACTGGTATCTTTGCAACGGGGCTTGCATGTTGACGCTTGGAACTGAAAAGGCAAATTTAGGAGCATCGTCTGGATGCAGTGGGATATTGAAAAAGCAGTCTTTGAGGTCAATAACAGTCAAGTGCCAATCTCGAGGGATCATAGTATAGGACGGGAGTCCTGGTTGAAGGGCTCCCATATCTTCCATAGCGTCATTAATTTTTCTAAGGTCATGGAGTAAGCGCCACTTGCCAGTTTGTTTCTTGATGACAAAGACAGGTGAAATCCAAGGGCTAGTGGAGGGCACGATGTGCCCTTTTGTCAACTGCTCCGTGACTAATTCCTGGAGGGCGCGAAGCTTTTCCAGAGGGAGGGGCCATTGATTTACCCAAATAGGGTCTTCGGTTTTCCAAGTTAATTTCAGGGTGTCGCGCACTTCAACGGCCCCATCTAAAAATGGGTTCGAATGGACATTCCCCACTGAGACAGTACGTCGCGCCCCCACAGGACCATAGGAACAGGCAACACAAAAGGCTTAACAGAAGCTGTATGCCCTTCCGGACCTTGGATTTGGATTAACTCTACGCTTTGGTGGCTTTTACCAGTTCCCCCAATTCCAGCCAATGTCTGGGAAACGTTAGCCAGAGGCCATTGTGGAGGCCACTTGGCCTGGGATATTACTGTGACATCAGCTCCAGTATCAATAATCCCATTTAATATTACTTGCTGCCCCCCACGAATAAGGGTACATTGGTACACAGGTCGTTTCTGAGAAATAGACTGTACCCATAGAATTTGTGGGTCCCCCATAGATCCAAACCCACCCTGCCTTTGTTGAGGCTGGTTAGGAACTGGGGAGTCCGTCACTGTGGGAATCAATATCAATTGTGCTATACGGCTGCCTTCTGGCACCGTGCAGGGAGGAAACGGGGTCCATGCCATGATTTTAATTTCATCATTACTGTCAGAATCAATGACTCCTGGTAGTACAAAAAGTCCTGACAAGGTGGTAGATGATCTTCCTAACAAAAGCGCTTGGGTTTTTGGGAGTAGGGGCCCCGAAACATTTGTTAACAATAAGTGAACCGAGGAATCGAGCAACGTTACTGTGTGAGAGGTTGCCAGGTCCAATCCGGCGCTACCAGCTGCTGTTGGGTGGAGACTTGAGACACTGCTGGTTCCCTCCGTAGCGGTTGAAACATCGGCTGCGGTACTTGTGTCTGCGCGCGTCGCTGCCCCGTGCTCCGCGATTGGTTTCCCTGTATCGGTTGACCCTGGAAATCATACTTAGACCGACATTGATTAGCATAATGACGCCCTTTTCAGCATCTAGGGCAGACCCCAGGGGCCTGGGGCCTGGTACCAGCATTGGTAGCCAAACAGTTCTTTTTCAAATGACCTGGTTTGCCGCAACCATAACAATTCCCGGGCCCCCCAGAGCTGTGCACGGCCGCGAAAGCAGCAGCCATGGCTTCAAATTTATGATCCATAGTGCCAATTCTATTAAAAGCCTCTACCATTTCCACCAGTGTGGGGTTTGGATTTGGGAGAGATTTCAGTAACTTTTTACAATCCACACTAGCATTTTCTACAGCCAATTTTAACAACAAAATCTCCCGCGCTTCCGTATTGTCTATCTGACGCTCCAGGGCTTGCTTCAGCCTGTCAATAAACTGCATATAAGGTTCCCGGGGGTCCTGGGTAATCGTAGTGAAGGTTTTTTGCGGTTTTTGTGAGTCAGGGACCTTAAAAAGGGCTTTTTTAGCTTCTTCACGAGTCGCCTCAAGAGCTTCCCGTGGGATATCCCGGGCTTGAGCCACCGGATCAGCATACTGACCCGTGCCAGTAAGGTGTTCTATAGTCAGCGCAGCTATAGCTGCATTGCCATGACCCACGTAAGTCGTGAGAAGTGCCTGGAGTCCCCCCCTCCAGTGTGACTCCCACAGGGAGTACTGTGTCGGAGTCAGTAACAGTTGCGCTAAAGATTTTAAATCATGCGGAGTCATAACATAAGTGTCGAAAACAGAAGACAACAAACTTGCAAAATATGGAGACGAAAGCCCGTGCTCAGTAACAGTACGACGCAGCTCCTTAATTACCGAGAAAGATAAAGCCTCCCACTGAGCCCCCCGACCCTGATAGATCACGGGGGCTACAATTGTTTTAGCGATTTCTAACTCCCCCTCCTTCAAGGCTTGGCGTTTTAGATTAGCCCACACATCGCGCGGGTTAGGGGGGTAGAGATCCAGTTCTTTTTCAGGATCCACCGGACCCGGGTCAAAAGGATCCCCCCTGGGGGGTATCCTGCAGCACACACTCTTAAGGGTTTGTCCTCCGGCAGCACCGGAGGCGCCGTGGGAAAGTTATCCTCCTCCCCTGCTTTGTCTTTATGATTTTTCTCTTGCGCTTTTAAAGTCTCAAAAACACTCCTCCACCAGGGGAGCATATGCTGGGCTTCGGCGTTCCCTGTCATTGCCGCATCCCATAGTTTCACCCCCACATCGTCCCAAAGTTCCCGCGTAAAGATAGTAGACGCAGTTACAGTGGGCATCTTCACCTGTACCCATTTAAGTATCAGTTTGAGATCGTGCCCAGAAATATTCTTTCCATGTCTTTTAAGGAGAGCTTTCATAAGCTCATATACGTCTCTCTCTGGGGAAGACGTCTGACTTCCCATGTTTCCCACAGCTCACCTCTCAGCTCCGGAGGGACTGTTTAAGCCGGCTCCTGCTTCCTTTCAGCAGCTCATTCAACGTCCTGTGGGACTCGCAGCATGCCACGCAGGTAGGTGGTTTTTCTCCGAATCACATCAGGGTCACCAATTTGCCGCGATTGAGAGACGGGACACCTGCTTGATGCAAGCGGGATGATCGTTTTATTGTTCTTACACACATACATTTATACAGATCAAAAGGCAGCGTGTTTTAAACTGATTGGTTAAGTTTCAAACTAGGCACCTATTGAATGGTTAACACAGTTGCTAACACAGACACATTCTTTTCCTAAGCTTATCTAAACTAAGGCCATGCAGACACATTCTTTTCTTATCTTATCTAAGGCCCTGCTTCCTCCTTCAGGATGGCTCGGCACTATCTCCCTTCTTCCCAGGGTTTATGGCCCACAAGTTCCAGCACATCCTTCCTCATCAATTGCACCGCGCTGGGGGCCCTGCTGAGGCCCACACCCCTTCTTGTTTTTGAGCAAGCCAGGTTTGCTTCGTCATCTTGGAGAGAGCCCTTTTAAGACAGCTAAAGCAAATACATATTATAATTCCAACAGCAAGTAACACGATACATATGCGCAAAATTTCTACAATTAAACTGTTAAGCCAAGCGGGCAGATTACCAAAGAGAGAGATGAGCAATCCATCAAAAAATCCCTGGTTTTGTTGTATTTGATTGGCGTGCTGTTCGAGCCATTGTAATTGCTTGTGGATGGACTTAGTATGATCGGACAAGTTCATACAGCACATGCCTTCAGAAGCTTCACAACCATGTCCCTGGGCCAGCAGTAAAAAATCAATTGCGGCTCTATTTTGCAATACTGCATGTCGTAGACTACTCTGATCTTCTAGCAAGGACTGCAAGACTTTTGTGGTAACACTGGCTTGCTTCTCTGCCCAGCATTCAGTGTTCGCCAATCTAATTCTGTAGCAGTGTTCCGTGTTCGCTACTTTCAAGGTCTATCTCCATTACCAAGCCTGGGTTGCTCAACAGCACCAAACTATGTCCCCTCTCGTCCAGCCAGGAATCCACAATTCCCCCTTTTTGTTTTTTTGAGCAAGCCAGGTATAGTTGATGAAGTTGTTGATGATGATGAGAGCTGACATAATTTTGGTCTTCAGCTTGCTACCAGTTTTTCAGAGGCCCACACAAACTACAATACTAACAGTATAAGAACACAAATGCTAATTGAAGACATAGAGATGTGAAGTGCATACCACAACCTGCTGGATATAAAGAAAGATTAAATTAACTTGAGAATGATACATACTGATGGTAAATCTGTTACCTAGCATATGGGTGTAGATTGATTTACTTGTATTCAATTTTCTTGCTGGATTTACTTGTATCCAGTTTTCTTCCTGTGTGGACGGTGGGACTAAAGTACCGCTTGACCACAACATATCATTATTGTCAATGGGAGGGGATGCATCTCATCGCGTTAGGCGTCGAAATAGCAGTGTATCAATAATATGAGCTCAGTAAATTTGCACTTGGGTTATAGGTATACTTATCACATATACAAACATCCATAACATTTAGTATTGGCTATCGATATTAATTACCTAGGTTAAGATCAATGTATCTAGAACTATGACTCATTAACTATATAGGCTAAAATTAATGTACATAAAAGCATAAAGCTGCAAACATCACCACATCTATTCCCTGCTGCACCAAATGCTTCTGAAGTCTTGATAAATCAGAGTCCAAACACAACAGTCTAAAGTCAAAAACCAGAAATAGTCAATACCTGCAGAACTTACCAAACCAAAAGACACAAAACAGTTACTTAGTCCAGACAAATCCGTTAGATTACAGAAACCAAATAAATCCATCAGATCACAGAAATGTAAGCACTGCAACATAAAATCACACGTTCATGGTCGCGACCACACACACACACACACAGGCACAACAAGTTTTCAGCATAAATCCAAATATTGCAAAGACAGGACTTACAATAATATTCAACATTTACCAGACAAATTCCCAAGCTTCAGTTTCAGGAAGAGTACTCTCTTTTCAATTCTGGATTAGAAAGGACGCTTTCCTTTCTCGTCAGGGATATAGCTCAATGGTGTGAAGCTTTTACTATGACTAACAAATAGGCAACAAGAAACAATACTGGAAGAATGCCTTTGCCTTATTAATGGTTCCTGCTCATAACTTTTTGGTCCGGTGATCAGAGGTTCTCCCCGAAAATCCCTCGGTGCCAGCTGGAGGTCCTGCAATCCCTCGGACCACTGAAGTTCAAGAGCAGCGTCCTACCTGGGTACCCAAAATCTATTACTAGAAAGCAGCAAAATAATTAACTTCCTAAAACTTAATGTTGGAGTTCTAGAAAGCAGGCATTCTTTACTGCAGTACTGAACGCACAGGGAACAGTTCTACTCAAATGTGTGTACCGAAAAGACACTCTTACTAGATATTTATGCCATGTTAACATACATAATCATTACATTTCTGCGAAGTACTTATCATTCTCCATTTCTGCCCCCCTTTTTTTAATATATATATATATTAATGTCTTTTGTACATGCATATTGGCACCTCTGGGCAGTTGTCAGGAGCCCTCAGGTGAAGGTTTATACTTTTCCTCACGGTGTCTGCTAGTTGACCTTTGCTCTTGTGCAGACGCAGTTCTGAAATCACGTATACCGTGTCCTCCAAGATTGCTTCGTTATAGAAAAGCTGTTGTGGAAGATAATTGCCAAATATGCAAGGAATGTATTAATTGGTGTGGGTGGTGCACCCACTGCAGTCATCAGAGTACTTGCGTTTGCTGTAATTTTTTCAGTGTTCCCTGTGTAATAGGATCATCCAGAGTGGATCTCTTCTGCTTCCATGTCAGAGGTTGCTCCCTGAGAGTGAGCGTGGTCACCTCTGGCATCGGATTCTGCGTTACGTTCTTTCAGCTCATGATATAGCTTCACATATATTGCAGGTAACCATCGAGGGCCTGTTGAAAGAAGAACACACGCATACCCTCTTCCCCACATTATTAGCTCTATAGGACTTGTCCATTGTGATTCCCCAAATTCTTTATACCATACTTTTGGTCGAACCACAAATGGAGGGACCATCCCGAATTGACGGTCAGCTGCTGTTGTAAATAATTGATCATCAGAACGATTTTAAAAATTAAGTACATTAACTGTTCCTGTGGGGTAACACTGCCCATAGGATTCCCCCTTTTTTGTTTATTTAGCATAGTTTTGAGGGTCCCGTGGACACTTTTGACAATGGCTTGTGCAGTAGAAGAATGCTGTATACCTGTAACAAGTTGTATACTCCAGTCCTGTAGGAAAACAGAAATTGTCCGTGAAAAGTTCCTTTTCTCCCATATGTGCCGTGGCTACCAGAAATCCTGAGAAAGTATCCACATTAACATGTACACAATGCAGTTGACCAAATGTTGATATATGTGTAATATCACTTTGCCACAACTCATCAGCTCGTAAACCACGAGGGTTCCCTCCTGCACACGATGGTACGGGTGTAATACATTGACAGTCAGGGCATGCATGAACATTTTTTGTGGCTTGCCCCTGGGGCAAAGCAAATTGTTTATGCAAGGAAGAGGCATTTTGATGAAAGAAGTCATGAGATAATCGGGCTTGCTTGAAACTGTGTGGCAGTACTGCTGCCATTGTCAATTTATCTGCTACAACTTTTTCTTCAGTTATTGGTTTTAGTAGAGTAGTATGTAACTATATATGCATTATAAAATACACACGTACACGATTTTCTAATTTCAATAGCAATTGCATCTGCAATGCGTTGAACAATATTCACAACATATGCAGAATCTGTGACAACATTGAGTGGTTCAGTCGAAAACAATTCAAAGACGTGCAAGGCCGCTGATAGCTTAACAATTTGTGTGGATCCTTCAACGACTAAAATAGATGATTGCTAATCGGATGAATTTGTTTGTTTCCGAAACACTGTTCGTGCTCCTTTAATAGGAACAGAAACACATCGGTTTTTTGGCTGCAATGAAATTTGAGAGAGGGAATGTAACAGCTTATGTTGTGGAAGGGTATAACGTATGTTATTTAAATAATCAGCTAGAGCAGCTTGCAGTGATAAGGATTCACTGTTTAATGCCACAAAGTCATCTTTAGCCAGCAGCAGGCAAATAGTATCAACTTGCTGACAGTGATTCCAACCTTGTGCTATTAAGGACACTATGATGTGTACCTTTGAAGTCAATGTTTTCATGGGCGTATGAGACAAAAAGATTCATTCCAGAGTCTTCAACTTCTGCGTGTTAACACACCGCTGATCGAAAAGAGGGTAAGGCTGTAAAACAAAACCTTCATAAATGATATACAAATTTGTTGGCAATTCGACATTAATTCTGAAGGTAAAGGCAATTGCAATTCTATCTGAAATCTTTTGTAAAACAGTTTTTGCTTTTGGCATTGATCTTCGGGAAAATAATAAATCTGAGTCCCTTTTGACAAAGTAAATAGAGGGGACAACTCTTCAGCTGTAAAGTCAATATTTTCACCTTTCAGCAGAGTGAATAACATCATGTAGGTAGACCATCTGAACCTTGGAAAGATAATAAAGTCCAGCTGTTTGTTCAGAAGGAATTCTACTGCACTAATTGAATTGTATACATTTTTTGTAACCAAGTCCTTGAATGTCAGAAAGATGGTTCTCACCGCGCCGCTTCTGGGCTGGCGGGGTTGGACCGGCGCGCTGGGATCGAGGGAAAGGGGGGGGGAAAAAAAAGGGGGGGGTTGGGGGGGGGACTGTGCCGCCGGTTGCCTGGGGGGAGCCATGTACCCCACCAGGTGTAAGGTTTGCTGACCCGTTCGATGCGGTGACTGCTGGCGCGGCGGCTGTACAGCATCTGAGGGACTGTGCAGTTTTATGTTGGAATTCACCTCGTTTTGATCTCAGGTCGGGTACGCCAATTGCTGTCGAGAGACCCTGTCGTGCACTTTTGGGATGCCGGATTTTTACACCCCACTTCCCATTTCTCTGGATTCAAAGGATCGTCAGGTTCTGGCAGATTTACTTCCCGCATTTCTCATGTTCGGTAGGAATTTTGTCGTATGTAGGGTTAAATTTCAACAGACTGCTGCTCTGTCCTTGCTTTTGAGATAACAGTGGAGGAGTAGCAGCTGCTTCTGAGAGAGTCTCTGTAAGTTTTAGAGCATTTAAAGCTGAGTGCACTGATTTCCAAGTAATGATTTCCTCAGGGATTTTAAACTGCAAGACTTTGTTCTTTCAAACTTCACTGTAAAAAAATCTTTAATGGAGCCTTCGCTCCTTTTCTCAGTGACTGTCCCATTCTCCAGCGAGCCGGGGGGTGGGGGGAACAGACCTGATTCCTGCTCAGGGTCTGTTAGACCCAGCCCCTGCTCACGGCTTTCTTCACGTGGTAACTTAGCGGCCACTCCTCCGGCCAAACACCTGTACTTACGATTGTCATCCATTAACCTGTTGCACAGGACAGGCTAAGGCTTGTGTACCTCTGATAATGGTGGCAACGTTCCACTGTCCATCTAGGATGGCGTCTCTTATAGCACCACTCCAGTGGGTAGGTGTGATCCGTGCCAGAGGCCCAGCTAAACATCTTGGAGAGGAAGCCTCATTTTCCCGGTGGGGGGGGTTGGTAACGATTGACATATGCTGGAACTGCAAGCTCATATCTCGAAGACTCTGCAAAACTGACTGCAACAGATCGCGTGGGGTTTTTTTTTTTGTTTTTTTGTTAGTTGTTTTTTTTTTTTTTTTTTGCAATTCGTTCTGGCCGCCATCAGAGGGCGTCAGGAGTGGAGACGCCTCGCCGGAAGACGGCAGGGGTGGATAGAGAGGAGGGGCCAATGTTGCAGGCCGCGCCCCAGGAGGGGCCGATGTCGTAAGCCGCGCCCCTTCTCCCTCCCCCTCTGGGGGTGGTACTAGCCGCTCCTCCCCTCTTCCGAAAGGCAGCCGCTCCTCCCCTCTTCTGAAAGGCAGCCGCAGTTCCGCGCTCGGCTCCTCCCCACTCCCCGGGGGCGGTCATACTACCACGTTCGGCTCGCATTTCGAGTTGATGTCTCTGGCAGGAACTTCCGGTGGGCCAACCCCCCTCTGCGCCGAGACCAGAACCGCACTCTGCACTCGCTCGAATCTCGGCAATTGTGTTACAAGTGATCCCAGTCATCCCTCTAACGGCAGGTAGCCCGAAAACCTGTGATAATGTCCCAGGCTTAGGCGCGTGATCTTTCCCGGGCTCCGGAGCTAGCATCTGAGCTGCAGCACACGCCACCTCTCGTTCAGCTTTCATGGCTTTTAAGGTGTGTAATACTGTTCGCCAGAGCTCGCGGATGGCTTTTATCTCCTTTTCCTCTTTGTCCTCCCCGGTTATTGTCCTTTCCCACATACTCTCTCCTAAGATTGCCATTCCGAGACAGAAAACAGTAGCGGGGTGTCCGCAAAGTGACCCCATCGTTGCCCCAGTTTAATCAACTTCATGAGTTGCTTTGCCATTGTGTCTATTCCTCTCTTAGAGAGAATACCGACTAACAACGTTGCCACGGCATCCACCTCCATGCCTGCGACCACGGCCTCCACGTTCAAATTTAGCTGCGCCAGGCAGCCCCAGTGTGGCTCGAAAATCCCTGGGAGTCGGCCGTCCGTACCTGCCCTGCGCGTTCACACCCAGGCAGGACCCTCCCAGCCGTTGTTCCCACGCCCCCACTCTAGCTGCTCACCGCAGACCGAGGGACTCCTGCAGGGAAACCGTCCATCCTCTGCTATCAAATGTTGGCGTGGGTTACGGATCCGTTGTAACGATGTGACCCCAATATGAGTATGATCGTACACCTTTATTAGTCAGCAAAACAAGGTTTATATAGCAAAACTATTACAGCATCTGAATGGTTAAAGCCCCAATCCATATATAGGCAAAACTACTGCAACTCGTTGCGATTGGTGCAGAGCTGCATCTGAAAGTGAAAACAGTACTGTGGCAGGAAACAGCAACGTGGCAGGAAGGAAGTGACAGTGTGGCAGGAAATGGTGACATTCCCCATGCTCCAGTGTCCCGAGCTCGTCGCTCTGCCTTCCCAGTACGGTTATGTGTCAGCCGCTCCCAAGGCTCACTTCCAGATTGGAACCTGGGATGCTCAACGCACCAAACGATGTCCCCTCTCGTTCACCCAGAACTTCACAGGCTAGCCTGGAAAGCTGTTGCTCAGCCTCATCTGCCCATGGCACTGCTCGCACAGGTGCACAGAGACTGGAGCTGCTTGCTTGCCTTGCCACCTCAATTTTCATACGAATCCCGGGGATCCCTGCTGGGTGCCTCCAGCAGACCTGCACTGAAGATGCGAACGTCTCAGAATTTCTCTTACCAAGAAGGGCCTAGCCTGGAAAGCTGTTGCTCAGCCTCATGTGCCCACGGCACTGCTCACACAGGCGCACAGAGACTGGGGTGCTTGCTTTCCTTGCCACCTCAAACTTCAAACATAACCCGGGTGTCCCTTACGGGTGCCTCCAGCAACCCTGCCCCAAATATGAGAACGTCTCTAGATAGTTCGCAACTTGAAGGGGCTAGCCTGGAAAACCGTTGCTCAACCTCCTCTGCCCATGGCACTGCTCGCACAGGGGCACAGAGACTGGCGCTGCCTGCTTGCCTTGCCACCTCTAACTTCAAATGTAGCCTAGGGGGTCCTTGCCAAGCTCCTTCCGCACACCTGACCCGAATATGCGAACGTCTCAGGATATTTCTTACCAAGAAGGGGCTAGCCAGGAAAAATGTTGCTCAGCCTCTTCTGCCCATGGCACTGCTCACATAGGCGCACAGGGAGACTGAGGCTTCTTGCTTGCCTTGCATCCTCAAACTTCAAATAAATCCCAGGCGTCCCTGCTGAGTGCCACCAGCAGATGTGCACCGAAAATGCGAAAGTCTCCAGATAGCTCACATCCAGAAGGGGCTAGCCTGGAAAGCTGTTGCTCAGCCTCATCTGCCCATGGCACTGCTCTCACAGATGCACAGAGACTGGAGCTGCTTGCTTGCCTTGCCACCTCAATCTTTAAACGTAGCCCGGGGATTTCTGCCGGATTCCTTTAGCAGACCTGTACTGAAAATGCGAACATCTCCAGATAGATCGCACCCTGAAGGGGCTAGTCTTGAAAGATGTGTCTCAGCCTCATCTTCCCATGGCACTGCTCGCACAGGCGCCCAGAGACTGGGGCTTCTTGCTTGCCTTACCACCTTAAACTTAAAACATAGCCCGGGTGTCCCAGCCGGGTGCCTCCAGCAGTCCTGCTCCGAATATGAGAACGTCTCCAGATAGCTCGCAACCAGAAGGCGGTAGCCTTGAAAGGTATTGCTCAGCCTCATCTGCCCATGGCACTGCTCGCACAGGCGCACAGAGAATGGGGCTGCTTGCTTCCTTTGCCACATCAAACTTCAAACGTAGCCTGGGACTCAGTGCTTTGTGCCTCCAGCAGCAGTGCTCCGAAAATGCGAACGTCTCCAGATAGCCCACACCCAGAAGGGGCTAGCCTGGAAAGCTTTTGCTCAGCCTCATCTGCCCATGGCACTGCTTGCACAGACGCACAGAGACTAGGGCTTCTTGCTTGCCTTGTCAACTAAAACTACAAAACGTAGCCCAGGGCTCCCTGTCGAGTCCCTCCAGCAGCCCTTACCCGAATATGCGAACGTCTCTTGATATCTCTTACCAAGAAGGGACTAGCCCGGAAAGCTGTTGCTCAGCCTCATCTGCCCATGGCACTGGTCGCACAGATGCACAGAGACTGGGGCTGCTTGCTTGCCTTGCCACCTGCACTTCAAACGTAGCCCGGGACTCCGTGCTCTGTGATTCCAGCAGCCGTGCTACGAAAATGCGAACGTCTCCAGAAAGCCCGCACCTAGAAGGGGCTAGCCTGGAAAGCTGTTGCTCAGCCTCATCAGCTCATGGCACTGCTTGCACAAGAGCACACAGACTGGGGCTGCTTGCTTGTCTTGCACCTTAAATGTCAAACATATCCCGGGTGTCCCTTCCTAGTGCCTCCAGCAGCCCTGCCCCAAATATGAGAACGTCTCCAGATATCTCGCAAACGGAAGGGGCTAGCCTGGAAAGCTGTTTCTCAGCCTCATCTGCCCATGGCACTGCTTGCACCGCCGCACAGAGACTGGGGCTGCTTGCTTGCCTTGCCACCTCAAACTTCAGAAGTAGCCTAGGGGGTCTTTGCCAGGCACATCCAGCAGCCCTGTCCCGAATATGAGAACGTCTCAGGATATCTCTTACCAAGAAGGGGCTAGCCTGGAAAGCTGTTGCTCAGCCTCATCTGCCCATGGCACTGCTCGCACAGGCGCTCAGAGACTGGAGTTGCTTGCGTGCCTTGCCACCTCAAATTTCAAACGTAGCCCGGGAATCCGTGCTGGGTGCCTCCAGCTGCCGTGCTCCAAAAATGCAAACGTCTCCAGATAGCCTGAACCCAGAAGGGGCTAGCCTGGAAAGCTGTTGCTCAGCGTCATCTGCCCCGTGGCACTGCTCGCACAGGTGCACAGAGACTTGGGCTTCTTGCTTGCCTTGCCAACTCAAACTTCAAACGTTGCCTCGGGGTCACTGCCGGACGCGTCCAGCAGCGCTGCACCGAATATGCGAACATCTTGTGAAAGCTCGCATCGAGAAGGGGCTAGCCTGGAACGCTGTTGCACTGCCTCTTCTGCCCATGGCACTGCTTGCACACGTGAACAGAGACTGGGGCTGCTTGCTTGCCTTTCCACCTCAAACTTCAAACTTAGCCTAGGGGTTCTTTGCCAGACACCTCCAGCAGCCCTGACCTGAATATGCGAACGTCTCAGAATATATCATACCAAAAATGGGCTAGCCTGGAAAGCTGTTTCTCAAGCTCATCTGCCCATGGCACTGCTCGCACAAGCTTTCAGAGACTGGGGTTGCTTGCGTGCCTTGCCACCTCAAATTTCAATTATAGCCCGGGTGTCCCTTCCGGGTGCCTCCAGCAGCCCTGCACCGAGAATGCTATGGTCGGTGAAGTGGATAGAGAACTGGCTGAATGGCAGAACTCAGAGGGTTGTCATCAGCGGCGCTGAGTCTAGTTGGAGGCTGGTAACAAGTGGTGTCCCCCAGGGGTCAGTACTGGGCCCAGTCTTGTTCAACTTCTTCATCAACGACCTGGATGAAGAGTTAGAATGTACCCTCAGCAAGTTTGCTGATGACACCAAACTGGGAGGTGTGGTAGACACACCGGAAGGCTGTGCTGCCATTCAGCGTGACCTGGATAGGCTGGAAAGCTGGGCAGAGAGGAACCTGATGAGGTTCAACAAAGGCAAATGCAGGGTCCTGCACCTGGGGAGGAACAACCTCGTGCACCAGTACAGGCTTGGGGTGGACCTGCTGGAGAGCAGCTCTGCAGAGAGGGACCTGGGTGTCCTGGTGGACGACAGGTTTACCATGAGCCAGCAGTGTGCCCTGGCTGCCAAGAAAGCCAATGGGATCCTGGGGTGCATCAAGAAGAGTGTGGCCAGCAGGACGAGGGAGGTTCTACTTCCCCTCTACACTGCCCTGGTGAGGCCTCATCTGGAGTACTGTGTCCAGTTCTGGGCTCCCCAGTTCAAGAAAGATGAAGAGCTACTGGAGAGAGTCCAGCGGAGGGCTACGAGGATGGTGAGGCAACTGGAGCATCTCCCCTACAAGGAGAGGTTGAGGGAACTGGGCTTGTTCAGCCTGAAGAAGAGAAGGCTGCGAGGGGACCTTATAAATGCCTACAAATATCTGAAGGGTGGGTGTCAGGAGGATGGGGCCAAGCTCTTTTCAGTGGTGCCCAGTGACAGGACAAGGGGCAATGGGCACAAACTCAGGCACAGGAAGTTCCGTCTGAACATGAGGAAGAACTTCTTCCCTCTGAGGGTGACGGAGCAATGGAACAGGCTGCCCGGGGAGGTCGTGGAGTCTCCTTCTCTGGAGATATTCAAGACCCGCCTGGACAAGGTCCTGTGCAGCCTGCTGTAGGTGACCCTGCTTCGGCAGGGGGGTTGGACTAGATGACCCACAGAGGTCCCTTCCAACCCCTACTATTCTGTGATTCTGTGATTCTGTCTAAGGATATCTCTTACCAAGAAGGGTGTAGCCTGGAAAGCTGTTGCTCAGCCTCATCTGCCCATGGCACTGCTCGCACAGGTGCCCAGTTACTGGGGCTTCTTGCTTGCCTTACCATCTTAAACTTAAAACATAGCCCGGGTGTCCCAGCCGGGTGCCTCCAGCAGTCCTGCTCCGAATATGAGAACGTCTCCAGATAGCTCGCAACCAGAAGGCGGTAGCCTTGAAAGGTATTGCTCAGCCTCATCTGCCCATGGCACTGCTCGCACAGGCGCACAGAGACTGGGGCTGCTTGCTTGCCTTGCCACCTCAAACTTCAAACGTAGCCTAGGGTGTCCCTGCAGTATGCCTCCATCAGCCCTGCCCCTAATATGCGAACGTCTCCAGATAGCTCGCACCCAGAAGGGGCTACCCTTGAAAGGTGTTGCTCAGCCTCATCTGCCCATGGCGCTGCTCGCACAGATGCACAGAGACTAGGGCTTCTTGGTTGCCTTGCCACCTCAAACTTCACACTTACCTCAGGGCTCCCTGCATGGTACCTCCAGCAGCCCTGCACCGAGAATGCTAACGTATAAGGATATCTTTTACCAAGAAAGGGCTAGCCTGGAAAGGTGTTGCTCAGCCTCATCTGCCCATGCACTGCTCGCACAGGCGCCCAGATGCTGGGGCTGCTTGTTTGCCTTGCCACCTCAAACTTCAAACGTAGCCTAGAGGGTCCTTGCTGAGCTCCTTCTGCAGCCCTGACCCGAATATGCGAACGTCTCAGGATATCACTTACCAAGAAGGGGCTAGCCTGGAAAGCTGTTGCTCAGCCTCATCTGCCCATGGTACTGCTCGCACAGGCTCAAAGAGACTGGGGCTGCTTGCTTGCCTTGCCACCTCAGTCTTCAAACGTAGCCCAGGGCTCCCTGCCGGGTGCCTCCAGCAGTCCTGTACCGGAAAATGCGAACGTCTCAGGATATCTCGTACCAAGAAGGGTTTAGCCTTGAAAGGTGTTGCTCAGCCTCATCTGCCCATGGCACTGCTCGCACACGCGCCCAGATACTGGGGCTGCTTGCTTGCCTTGCCACCTGAAACCTCAAACATAGCCTAGGGGGTACTTGGCAGGGGCCTCCCACAGCCGTGAGCCGAATATACGAACGTTATAGGATATCTCGTACCAAAAAGGGGCTCTCCTTCAAAGCTGTTGCTCAGTCTCATCTGCCCGTGGCACTGCTTGCACAGGCGCCCAGAGACTGGGGCTGCTTGCTTGCCTTGCCACCTCAAACCTCAAACACAGCTCAGAAGTCCCTGCCGGGTGTCTCCAACACACCTGACCCGAAAATGCAAACATCTCCAGATAGACCGCCCCCAGAAGAGGCTAGCCTGCAAAGCTGTTGCTCAGACTCATCTGCCCATGGCACTGGTCGCACAGGCGCACACAGACTGGGGCTGCTTGCTTGCCTTGCCACCTCAAACTTCAAATGTAGCCCGGGTCTCTCTGCTGGGTGCCTCCAGGAGCCCTGTCCCGATAATGCACACGTCTCTAGATACCTCGCACCCTGAAGTTTCTGGCCTGGAAAGCTGTTGCTCAGCCTCATCTGCCCATGGCCCTGCTCGCACAGGCGCACACAGTCTTGGGCTGCTTGCTTGCCTTGACTCCTTAAACTTCAAACGTAGCCTAGGGGGTCTTTGGAGGGGGCCTCCCACAGCCCTGACCGGAATATACAAACGTCATAGGATATCTCGTACCAGAAAGGGGCTATCCTTGAAAGCTGTTGCTCAGCCTCATCTGCCCATGGCACTGCTCGCACAGGCGCACAAGGACTGGGGGTGCTTGCTTGCCTTGCCACCTCAGTCTTCAAATGTAGCCCAGGGCTCTCTGCTGGGTCCCTCCAGCACCCCTGCACGGAGAATGCGAACGTCTCAGCATATCTCGTACCAAGAAGGGTTTAGCCTGGAAAGCTGTTGCTCACTCATCTGCCCATAGCACTGCTCACACAGGTGCACAGAGACTGGGGCTGCTTGCTTGCCTTGCCACCTCAATCTTCAAATGTAGCCCGGAGCTCCCTGCTGGGTCCCTCCAGCACCGCTGCACGGAGAATGCGAGCGTCTCAGTATGTCTCTTACCAAGAAGGGGCTAGCCTTGAAAGGTGTTGCTCAGCCTCATCTGCCCACGGCACTGCTCGCACAGATGCACAGAGACTGGGGCTTGTTTCTTGCCTTGCCACCTTAAACTTCCAACATAGCCCAGGTGTCCCAGCCGGGTGCCTCCAGCAGCCCTGCCCCCAATACTAGAACGTCTCCAGATAGCTCGCAACCAGAAGGTGCTAGCCTTGAATGGTGTTGCTGAGCCTCATCTGCCCATGGCACTGCTCACACAGGCGCACACAGACTGGGGCTGCTTGCTTGCCTTGCCACTTCAAACTTCAAATGTAGCTTTGGGTGTCCGTGCAGGGGGCCTCCGGCAGCCCTGCTCTGAAAATGCGAACGTCTGCAGATAGCTTGCAGCCAGAAAGAGCTAGCCTTGAAAGCTGTTGCTCAGCCTCATCTGCCCATGGCACTGCTCGTACAGGCGCACAGAGACTGGGGATGCTTGCTTGCTGTAATCGATGGCCTTGCTGGACAAATCGATGGCCTTGCAAGACAGAAGACAAACGGAGTGAGGCATCAAGAGCCCATGAGCTAACAAAAGAAGTAAATAACTGGTGCTTATCTTATCAGACAAAAGTAAGGGGGGATAGCCCATCACTGTAAACTCAGTGATCTGTGGGGCGCCGCGGAGGCTGCGCAGAGAGAGATTGCTTCAGAGATTGCTTTGGACAAAGCATAGATTGCCCCCGAATGCACATACCAAGATGCCCGCTCCGAAGGCGTGTCACACTGCTGAGTCCCGTTTCTGACGACACGACATTCCATGCCAAGAACCAATTGATACACAATAATTGACTATAGGGGGGGAAGGGAAGGCCGCAGCCTGGCTGAAGCCAGAGCCCCCCGCTTTCTGCCCGCCCACATGGCGCGGTACCCACCCACGTGTGTCCGCCAGGCCGCTCCCTGCTTCCCGGCGCCGAGGCGGCGGCGTCAGGACCCAGCGCCGCTCCTCCTCCTCCTCCTCCTCGGCCCCGGGAGGCCGCCGGTCACCGGCGCTGCGGGGCCTGCGGCGGGCCGGTCCGGGCCGGGCCGGATCCGAAAGCCCCTGAGGAGGCAACGCGGCCACCGGCGAGCCCGTATGGCCGCACCAGTTGCCCCTGCGCCGGCTCCTGTGCGCCTTCTCCTCAGAGGCTGGCCGGGCATCGGTCTGCGAGTGGTGAGTGACCACTTTTGCATCGCTTGTGGGTTTGGGCCTTCTCCCCCTTCGCTGCTTAAACTGTGCTGCTCTCATCCCAGGAGCCTTTTTCTCACTTCTGCCCTTCAGTTCTCGGGGTAATCCCCGGTACCAATACAGGCTGGGGGATGAAAGGATCGAGAGCATCTCTGCTGAGAGGGACTTGGGGGTACTGATAGACGAAAGGCTGGACATGAGCCGGCAATGTGCGCTGGCAGCCCAGAGGGCCAACCGTGTCCTGGGCTGCATCAGGAGAAGCGTGGCCAGCAGGTTGAGAGAGGTGATTCTGCCCCTCTACTCTGCTCTGGTGAGACCCCGCCTGGAGTACTGCGTTCAGCTCTGGAGCCCTCAGCACAAGAAGGACATGGAACTGTTGGAGTGGGTCCAAAGGAGGGCTACAAAAATGATCCGAGGGCTGGAGCACCTCTCCTATGAGGACAGGCTGAGAGAGTTGGGCTTGTTCAGCCTGGAGAAGAGAAGGCTGCAGGGAGACCTGATTGCAGCATTTCAGTACTTAAAGAGGAGCCTATAGGAAAGATGGGGACAATCTTTTTAGTAGAGACAGCAGTGACAGGACGAGGGGTAATGGTTTTAAATTAAAACAGGGTAGGTTTAGGCTAGATATAAGGAAGAAATTCTATACAATGAGGGTGGTGAAACACTGGAACGGGTTGCCCAGAGAGGTAGTGGAGGCCCCATCCCTGGAAACATTCCAGACCAGGTTGGACGGGACTCTGAGCAACCTGATCTACTTAGCGGTGTCCCTGCTTGCTGCGGGGGGGTTGGACTAGATGACCTCTAGGGGTCCCTTCCAACCCAAAACTGTCTGTGATTCTGTGATTCTGTGAAGAAGGGGCTAGCCTGGAAAGCTGTTGCTCAGCCTAATCTGCCCAAGGCACTGCTCACACAGGCGCACAGAGACTGCGGCTGCTTACTTGCCTTGCCACCTCAAACTTCAAACGAAACACGGCAATCCCTGACGGGTGCCTCCAGCAGCCCTGCAACGAATATGCGAATGTCAACAGAGAGCTTGCACCCAGAATGGGCTAGCCTGGAAAGCTGTTGCTCAGCCTCATCTGCCCATGGTACTGCTCGCACAGGCGGACAGAGACTGGGGCTGCTTGCTTGCCTTGCCACCTCAAACCTCAAACGTAGCCTAGGAGGTCCTTGGCGGGGGCCTCCCACAGCCCTGACCCAAATATACGATCGTCACAGGATATCTCGTACCAAAAAGGGGCTAGCCTGGAAAGCTGTTGCTCAGCCTCATCTGTCCATGGCACTCCTTGCACAGACGCACAGAGAGACTGGGGCTGCTTGCTTGCCTTGCCACCTCAAACTTCAAACGTATCCTAGGGGGTCTTTGCCAGGCCCCTCCCACAGCCCTGACCTGAATATGCGAACGTCTCAGAATATATCATACCAAAAATGGGCTAGCCTGGAAAGCTGTTTCTCAAGCTCATCTGCCCATGGCACTGCTCGCACAAGCTTTCAGAGACTGGGGTTGCTTGCGTGCCTTGCCACCTCAAATTTCAATCATAGCCCGGGTGTCCCTTCCGGGTGCCTCCAGCAGCCCTGCACCGAGAATGCTATGGTCGGTGAAGTGGATAGAGAACTGGCTGAATGGCAGAACTCAGAGGGTTGTCATCAGCGGCGCTGAGTCTAGTTGGAGGCTGGTAACAAGTGGTGTCCCCCAGGGGTCAGTACTGGGCCCAGTCTTGTTCAACTTCTTCATCAACGACCTGGATGAAGAGTTAGAATGTACCCTCAGCAAGTTTGCTGATGACACCAAACTGGGAGGTGTGGTAGACACACCGGAAGGCTGTGCTGCCATTCAGCGTGACCTGGATAGGCTGGAGAGCTGGGCAGAGAGGAACCTGATGAGGTTCAACAAAGGCAAATGCAGGGTCCTGCACCTGGGGAGGAACAACCTCGTGCACCAGTACAGGCTTGGGGTGGACCTGCTGGAGAGCAGCTCTGCAGAGAGGGACCTGGGTGTCCTGGTGGACGACAGGTTTACCATGAGCCAGCAGTGTGCCCTGGCTGCCAAGAAAGCCAATGGGATCCTGGGGTGCATCAAGAAGAGTGTGGCCAGCAGGACGAGGGAGGTTCTACTTCCCCTCTACACTGCCCTGGTGAGGCCTCATCTGGAGTACTGTGTCCAGTTCTGGGCTCCCCAGTTCAAGAAAGATGAAGAGCTACTGGAGAGAGTCCAGCGGAGGGCTACGAGGATGATGAGGCAACTGGAGCATCTCCCCTACGAGGAGAGGTTGAGGGAACTGGGCTTGTTCAGCCTGAAGAAGAGAAGGCTGCGAGGGGACCTTATAAATGCCTACAAATATCTGAAGGGTGGGTGTCAGGAGGATGGGGCCAAGCTCTTTTCAGTGGTGCCCAGTGACAGGACAAGGGGCAATGGGCACAAACTGAGGCACAGGAAGTTCCGTCTGAACATGAGGAAGAACTTCTTCCCTCTGAGGGTGACGGAGCAATGGAACAGGCTGCCCGGGGAGGTCGTGGAGTCTCCTTCTCTGGAGATATTCAAGACCCGCCTGGACAAGGTCCTGTGCAGCCTGCTGTAGGTGACCCTGCTTCGGCAGGGGGGTTGGACTAGATGACCCACAGAGGTCCCTTCCAACCCCTACTATTCTGTGATTCTGTGATTCTGTCTAAGGATATCTCTTACCAAGAAGGGTGTAGCCTGGAAAGCTGTTGCTCAGCCTCATCTGCCCATGGCACTGCTCGCACAGGCGCCCAGATACTGGGGCTGCTTGCTTGCCTTGCCACCTCAAACTTCAAACGTAGCCCAGGGGTCCCTGCCGGGTTCCTCCAGCAGCACTGCACCGAATATGCAAGTGTCTCAAGATATCTCTTACCAAGGAGGGGCTAACCTGGAAAGATTTTGCTCAGCCTCATCTTCCCATGGCACTGCTCGCACAGGCACCCAGAGACTGGGGCTTCTTGCTTGCCTTACCACCTCAACCTTCAAACAAATGCCGAGGGTCCCCGCCGGGTGCCTCCAGCAGCCCTGCACTAAAAAGGCGAACATCTCCAGATAGCTCGCAACCAGAAGGCGGTAGCCTTGAAAGGTATTGCTCAGCCTCATCTGCCCATGGCACTGCTCGCACAGGCGCACAGACACTGGGGCTGCTTGCTTGCCTTGCCACCTCAACCTTCAAACAAATGCCGAGGGTCCCCGCCGGGTGCCTCCAGCAGCCCTGCACTAAAAAGGCGAACATCTCCAGATAGCTCGCAACCAGAAGGGGCTAGCCTGCAAAGCTGTTGCTCAGCCTCATCTGCCCATGGCACTGCTCGCACACACTCTCAGAGAGACTGGGGCTGCTTGCTTGCCTTGCCACCTCAAACTTCAAACGTAGCCTAGGATGTCCCTGCAGTATGCCTCCATCAGCCCTGCCCCTAATATGCGAACGTCTCCAGATAGCTCGCACCCAGAAGGGGCTACCCTTGAAAGGTGTTGCTCAGCCTCATCTGCCCATGGCGCTGCTCGCACAGATGCACAGAGACTAGGGCTTCTTGGTTGCCTTGCCACCTCAAACTTCACACTTACCTCAGGGCTCCCTGCCGGGTACCTCCAGCAGCCCTGCACCGAGAATTCTAACGTATAAGGATATCTTTTACCAAGAAAGGGCTAGCCTGGAAAGGTGTTGCTCAGCCTCATCTGCCCATGCACTGCTCGCACAGGCGCCCAGATGCTGGGGCTGCTTGTTTGCCTTGCCACCTCAAACTTCAAACGTAGCCTAGAGGGTCCTTGCTGAGCTCCTTCTGCAGCCCTGACCCGAATATGCGAACGTCTCAGGATATCACTTACCAAGAAGGGGCTAGCCTGGAAAGCTGTTGCTCAGCCTCATCTGCCCATGGTACTGCTCGCACAGGCTCAAAGAGACTGGGGCTGCTTGCTTGCCTTGCCACCTCAAACTTTAAACGTAGCCCAGGGCTCCCTGCCGGGTGCCTCCAGAAGTCCTGTACCGGAAAATGCGAACGTCTCAGGATATCTCGTACCAAGAAGGGTTTAGCCTTGAAAGGTGTTGCTCAGCCTCATCTGCCCATGGCACTGCTCGCACACGCGCCCAGATACTGGGGCTGCTTGCTTGCCTTGCCACCTGAAACCTCAAACATAGCCTAGGGGGTACTTGGCAGGGGCCTCCCACAGCCGTGAGCCGAATATACGAACGTTATAGGATATCTCGTACCAAAAAGGGGCTCTCCTTCAAAGCTGTTGCTCAGTCTCATCTGCCCGTGGCACTGCTTGCACAGGCGCCCAGAGACTGGGGCTGCTTGCTTGCCTTGCCACCTCAAACCTCAAACACAGCTCAGAAGTCCCTGCCGGGTGTCTCCAACACACCTGACCCGAAAATGCAAACATCTCCAGATAGACCGCCCCCAGAAGAGGCTAGCCTGCAAAGCTGTTGCTCAGACTCATCTGCCCATGGCACTGGTCGCACAGGCGCACACAGACTGGGGCTGCTTGCTTGCCTTGCCACCTCAAACTTCAAATGTAGCCCGGGTCTCTCTGCTGGGTGCCTCCAGGAGCCCTGTCCCGATAATGCACACGTCTCCAGATACCTCGCACCCTGAAGTTTCTGGCCTGGAAAGGTGTTTCTCAGCCTCATCTGCCCATGGCACTGCTCGCACAGAGGCACAGAGACTGGGGTTGCTTGACTGTCTTGCCACCTGAAACATGAAACATAACCCGGGGGTCCCTTCCAGGTGCCTCCAGCAGCCCTGACCCGAATATGCAAGAGTCTCCAGATAGATCACACCCAGAACCGGCTAGCCTGGAAAGCTGTACCTCAGCCTCATCTGCCCATGGCACTGCTCGCACAGGCACACAGAGACTGGAGGTGCTTGACTGTCTTGCCACCTGAAACCTCAAACGTAGCCTAGGGGGCCTTGGCAGGGGCCTCCCACCGCCCTGACCCGAATATACGAACGTCTCAGTATATATCTTAACGAGAAGGGGCTAGCCTGGAAAGCTGTTGCTCAGCCTCATCTGCCCATGGCCCTGCTCGCACAGGCGCACACAGTCTTGGGCTGCTTGCTTGCCTTGACTCCTCAAACTTCAAACGTAGCCTAGGGGGTCTTTGGAGGGGGCCTCCCACAGCCCTGACCGGAATATACAAACGTCATAGGATATCTCGTACCAGAAAGGGGCTATCCTTGAAAGCTGTTGCTCAGCCTCATCTGCCCATGGCACTGCTCGCACAGGCGCACAAGGACTGGGGGTGCTTGCTTGCCTTGCCACCTCAGTCTTCAAATGTAGCCCAGGGCTCTCTGCTGGATCCCTCCAGCACCCCTGCACGGAGAATGCGAACGTCTCAGCATATCTCGTACCAAGAAGGGTTTAGCCTGGAAAGCTGTTGCTCACTCATCTGCCCATAGCACTGCTCACACAGGTGCACAGAGACTGGGGCTGCTTGCTTGCCTTGCCACCTCAATCTTCAAATGTAGCCCGGAGCTCCCTGCTGGGTCCCTCCAGCACCGCTGCACGGAGAATGCGAGCGTCTCAGTATGTCTCTTACCAAGAAGGGGCTAGCCTTGAAAGGTGTTGCTCAGCCTCATCTGCCCACGGCACTGCTCGCACAGATGCACAGAGACTGGGGCTTGTTTCTTGCCTTGCCACCTTAAACTTCCAACATAGCCCAGGTGTCCCAGCCGGGTGCCTCCAGCAGCCCTGCCCCCAATACTAGAATGTCTCCAGATAGCTCGCAACCAGAAGGTGCTAGCCTTGAAAGGTGTTGCTGAGCCTCATCTGCCCATGGCACTGCTCACACAGGCGCACACAGACTGGGGCTGCTTGCTTGCCTTGCCACTTCAAACTTCAAATGTAGCTTTGGGTGTCCGTGCAGGGGGCCTCCGGCAGCCCTGCTCTGAAAATGCGAACGTCTGCAGATAGCTTGCAGCCAGAAAGAGCTAGCCTTGAAAGCTGTTGCTCAGCCTCATCTGCCCATGGCACTGCTCGTACAGGCGCACAGAGACTGGGGATGCTTGCTTGCTGTAATCGATGGCCTTGCTGGACAAATCGATGGCCTTGCAAGACAGAAGACAAACGGAGTGAGGCATCAAGAGCCCATGAGCTAACAAAAGAAGTAAATAACTGGTGCTTATCTTATCAGACAAAAGTAAGGGGGGATAGCCCATCACTGTAAACTCAGTGATCTGTGGGGCGCCGCGGAGGCTGCGCAGAGAGAGATTGCTTCAGAGATTGCTTTGGACAAAGCATAGATTGCCCCCGAATGCACATACCAAGATGCCCGCTCCGAAGGCGTGTCACACTGCTGAGTCCCGTTTCTGACGACACGACATTCCATGCCAAGAACCAATTGATACACAATAATTGACTATAGGGGGGGAAGGGAAGGCCGCAGCCTGGCTGAAGCCAGAGCCCCCCGCTTTCTGCCCGCCCACATGGCGCGGTACCCACCCACGTGTGTCCGCCAGGCCGCTCCCTGCTTCCCGGCGCCGAGGCGGCGGCGTCAGGACCCAGCGCCGCTCCTCCTCCTCCTCCTCCTCGGCCCCAGGAGGCCGCCGGTCACCGGCGCTGCGGGGCCTGCGGCGGGCCGGTCCGGGCCGGGCCGGATCCGAAAGCCCCTGAGGAGGCAACGCGGCCACCGGCGAGCCCGTATGGCCGCACCAGTTGCCCCTGCGCCGGCTCCTGTGCGCCTTCTCCTCAGAGGCTGGCCGGGCATCGGTCTGCGAGTGGTGAGTGACCGCTTTTGCATCGCTTGTGGGTTTGGGCCTTCTCCCCCTTCGCTGCTTAAACTGTGCTGCTCTCATCCCAGGAGCCTTTTTCTCACTTCTGCCCTTCAGTTCTCGGGGTAATCCCCGGTACCAATACAGGCTGGGGGATGAAAGGATCGAGAGCATCTCTGCTGAGAGGGACTTGGGGGTACTGATAGACGAAAGGCTGGACATGAGCCGGCAATGTGCGCTGGCAGCCCAGAGGGCCAACCGTGTCCTGGGCTGCATCAGGAGAAGCGTGGCCAGCAGGTTGAGAGAGGTGATTCTGCCCCTCTACTCTGCTCTGGTGAGACCCCGCCTGGAGTACTGCGTTCAGCTCTGGAGCCCTCAGCACAAGAAGGACATGGAACTGTTGGAGTGGGTCCAAAGGAGGGCTACAAAAATGATCCGAGGGCTGGAGCACCTCTCCTATGAGGACAGGCTGAGAGAGTTGGGCTTGTTCAGCCTGGAGAAGAGAAGGCTGCAGGGAGACCTGATTGCAGCATTTCAGTACTTAAAGAGGAGCCTATAGGAAAGATGGGGACAATCTTTTTAGTAGAGACAGCAGTGACAGGACGAGGGGTAATGGTTTTAAATTAAAACAGGGTAGGTTTAGGCTAGATATAAGGAAGAAATTCTATACAATGAGGGTGGTGAAACACTGGAACGGGTTGCCCAGAGAGGTAGTGGAGGCCCCATCCCTGGAAACATTCCAGACCAGGTTGGACGGGACTCTGAGCAACCTGATCTACTTAGCGGTGTCCCTGCTTGCTGCGGGGGGGTTGGACTAGATGACCTCTAGGGGTCCCTTCCAACCCAAAACTGTCTGTGATTCTGTGATTCTGTGAAGAAGGGGCTAGCCTGGAAAGCTGTTGCTCAGCCTAATCTGCCCAAGGCACTGCTCACACAGGCGCACAGAGACTGCGGCTGCTTACTTGCCTTGCCACCTCAAACTTCAAACGAAGCACGGCAATCCCTGACGGGTGCCTCCAGCAGCCCTGCAACGAATATGCGAATGTCAACAGAGAGCTTGCACCCAGAATGGGCTAGCCTGGAAAGCTGTTGCTCAGCCTCATCTGCCCATGGTACTGCTCGCACAGGCGGACAGAGACTGGGGCTGCTTGCTTGCCTTGCCACCTCAAACCTCAAACGTAGCCTAGGAGGTCCTTGGCGGGGGCCTCCCACAGCCCTGACCCAAATATACGATCGTCACAGGATATCTCGTACCAAAAAGGGGCTAGCCTGGAAAGCTGTTGCTCAGCCTCATCTGTCCATGGCACTCCTTGCACAGACGCACAGAGAGACTGGGGCTGCTTGCTTGCCTTGCCACCTCAAACTTCAAACGTATCCTAGGGGGTCTTTGCCAGGCCCCTCCCACAGCCCTGACCTGAATATGCGAACGTCTCAGAATATATCATACCAAAAATGGGCTAGCCTGGAAAGCTGTTTCTCAAGCTCATCTGCCCATGGCACTGCTCGCACAAGCTTTCAGAGACTGGGGTTGCTTGCGTGCCTTGCCACCTCAAATTTCAATCATAGCCCGGGTGTCCCTTCCGGGTGCCTCCAGCAGCCCTGCACCGAGAATGCTATGGTCGGTGAAGTGGATAGAGAACTGGCTGAATGGCAGAACTCAGAGGGTTGTCATCAGCGGCGCTGAGTCTAGTTGGAGGCTGGTAACAAGTGGTGTCCCCCAGGGGTCAGTACTGGGCCCAGTCTTGTTCAACTTCTTCATCAACGACCTGGATGAAGAGTTAGAATGTACCCTCAGCAAGTTTGCTGATGACACCAAACTGGGAGGTGTGGTAGACACACCGGAAGGCTGTGCTGCCATTCAGCGTGACCTGGATAGGCTGGAAAGCTGGGCAGAGAGGAACCTGATGAGGTTCAACAAAGGCAAATGCAGGGTCCTGCACCTGGGGAGGAACAACCTCGTGCACCAGTACAGGCTTGGGGTGGACCTGCTGGAGAGCAGCTCTGCAGAGAGGGACCTGGGTGTCCTGGTGGACGACAGGTTTACCATGAGCCAGCAGTGTGCCCTGGCTGCCAAGAAAGCCAATGGGATCCTGGGGTGCATCAAGAAGAGTGTGGCCAGCAGGACGAGGGAGGTTCTCCTTCCCCTCTACACTGCCCTGGTGAGGCCTCATCTGGAGTACTGTGTCCAGTTCTGGGCTCCCCAGTTCAAGAAAGATGAAGAGCTACTGGAGAGAGTCCAGCGGAGGGCTACGAGGATGATGAGGCAACTGGAGCATCTCCCCTACGAGGAGAGGTTGAGGGAACTGGGCTTGTTCAGCCTGAAGAAGAGAAGGCTGCGAGGGGACCTTATAAATGCCTACAAATATCTGAAGGGTGGGTGTCAGGAGGATGGGGCCAAGCTCTTTTCAGTGGTGCCCAGTGACAGGACAAGGGGCAATGGGCACAAACTCAGGCACAGGAAGTTCCGTCTGAACATGAGGAAGAACTTCTTCCCTCTGAGGGTGACGGAGCAATGGAACAGGCTGCCCGGGGAGGTCGTGGAGTCTCCTTCTCTGGAGATATTCAAGACCCGCCTGGACAAGGTCCTGTGCAGCCTGCTGTAGGTGACCCTGCTTCGGCGGGGGGGTTGGACTAGATGACCCACAGAGGTCCCTTCCAACCCCTACTATTCTGTGATTCTGTGATTCTGTCTAAGGATATCTCTTACCAAGAAGGGTGTAGCCTGGAAAGCTGTTGCTCAGCCTCATCTGCCCATGGCACTGCTCGCACAGGCGCCCAGATACTGGGGCTGCTTGCTTGCCTTGCCACCTCAAACTTCAAACGTAGCCCAGGGGTCCCTGCCGGGTTCCTCCAGCAGCACTGCACCGAATATGCAAGTGTCTCAAGATATCTCTTACCAAGGAGGGGCTAACCTGGAAAGATTTTGCTCAGCCTCATCTTCCCATGGCACTGCTCGCACAGGCACCCAGAGACTGGGGCTTCTTGCTTGCCTTACCACCTCAACCTTCAAACAAATGCCGAGGGTCCCCGCCGGGTGCCTCCAGCAGCCCTGCACTAAAAAGGCGAACATCTCCAGATAGCTCGCAACCAGAAGGCGGTAGCCTTGAAAGGTATTGCTCAGCCTCATCTGCCCATGGCACTGCTCGCACAGGCGCACAGACACTGGGGCTGCTTGCTTGCCTTGCCACCTCAACCTTCAAACAAATGCCGAGGGTCCCCGCCGGGTGCCTCCAGCAGCCCTGCACTAAAAAGGCGAACATCTCCAGATAGCTCGCAACCAGAAGGGGCTAGCCTGCAAAGCTGTTGCTCAGCCTCATCTGCCCATGGCACTGCTCGCACACACTCTCAGAGAGACTGGGGCTGCTTGCTTGCCTTGCCACCTCAAACTTCAAACGTAGCCTAGGATGTCCCTGCAGTATGCCTCCATCAGCCCTGCCCCTAATATGCGAACGTCTCCAGATAGCTCGCACCCAGAAGGGGCTACCCTTGAAAGGTGTTGCTCAGCCTCATCTGCCCATGGCGCTGCTCGCACAGATGCACAGAGACTAGGGCTTCTTGGTTGCCTTGCCACCTCAAACTTCACACTTACCTCAGGGCTCCCTGCATGGTACCTCCAGCAGCCCTGCACCGAGAATGCTAACGTATAAGGATATCTTTTACCAAGAAAGGGCTAGCCTGGAAAGGTGTTGCTCAGCCTCATCTGCCCATGCACTGCTCGCACAGGCGCCCAGATGCTGGGGCTGCTTGTTTGCCTTGCCACCTCAAACTTCAAACGTAGCCTAGAGGGTCCTTGCTGAGCTCCTTCTGCAGCCCTGACCCGAATATGCGAACGTCTCAGGATATCACTTACCAAGAAGGGGCTAGCCTGGAAAGCTGTTGCTCAGCCTCATCTGCCCATGGTACTGCTCGCACAGGCTCAAAGAGACTGGGGCTGCTTGCTTGCCTTGCCACCTCAAACTTTAAACGTAGCCCAGGGCTCCCTGCCGGGTGCCTCCAGAAGTCCTGTACCGGAAAATGCGAACGTCTCAGGATATCTCGTACCAAGAAGGGTTTAGCCTTGAAAGGTGTTGCTCAGCCTCATCTGCCCATGGCACTGCTCGCACACGCGCCCAGATACTGGGGCTGCTTGCTTGCCTTGCCACCTGAAACCTCAAACATAGCCTAGGGGGTACTTGGCAGGGGCCTCCCACACCCGTGAGCCGAATATACGAACGTTATAGGATATCTCGTACCAAAAAGGGGCTCTCCTTCAAAGCTGTTGCTCAGTCTCATCTGCCCGTGGCACTGCTTGCACAGGCGCCCAGAGACTGGGGCTGCTTGCTTGCCTTGCCACCTCAAACCTCAAACACAGCTCAGAAGTCCCTGCCGGGTGTCTCCAACACACCTGACCCGAAAATGCAAACATCTCCAGATAGACCGCCCCCAGAAGAGGCTAGCCTGCAAAGCTGTTGCTCAGACTCATCTGCCCATGGCACTGGTCGCACAGGCGCACACAGACTGGGGCTGCTTGCTTGCCTTGCCACCTCAAACTTCAAATGTAGCCCGGGTCTCTCTGCTGGGTGCCTCCAGGAGCCCTGTCCCGATAATGCACACGTCTCCAGATACCTCGCACCCTGAAGTTTCTGGCCTGGAAAGGTGTTTCTCAGACTCATCTGCCCATGGCACTGCTCGCACAGAGGCACAGAGACTGGGGTTGCTTGACTGTCTTGCCACCTGAAACATGAAACATAACCCGGGGGTCCCTTCCAGGTGCCTCCAGCAGCCCTGACCCGAATATGCAAGAGTCTCCAGATAGATCACACCCAGAACCGGCTAGCCTGGAAAGCTGTACCTCAGCCTCATCTGCCCATGGCACTGCTCGCACAGGCACACAGAGACTGGAGGTGCTTGACTGTCTTGCCACCTGAAACCTCAAACGTAGCCTAGGGGGTCCTTGGCAGGGGCCTCCCACCGCCCTGACCCGAATATACGAACGTCTCAGTATATATCTTAACGAGAAGGGGCTAGCCTGGAAAGCTGTTGCTCAGCCTCATCTGCCCATGGCCCTGCTCGCACAGGCGCACACAGTCTTGGGCTGCTTGCTTGCCTTGACTCCTCAAACTTCAAACGTAGCCTAGGGGGTCTTTGGAGGGGGCCTCCCACAGCCCTGACCGGAATATACAAACGTCATAGGATATCTCGTACCAGAAAGGGGCTATCCTTGAAAGCTGTTGCTCAGCCTCATCTGCCCATGGCACTGCTCGCACAGGCGCACAAGGACTGGAGGTGCTTGCTTGCCTTGCCACCTCAGTCTTCAAATGTAGCCCAGGGCTCTCTGCTGGATCCCTCCAGCACCCCTGCACGGAGAATGCGAACGTCTCAGCATATCTCGTACCAAGAAGGGTTTAGCCTGGAAAGCTGTTGCTCACTCATCTGCCCATAGCACTGCTCACACAGGTGCACAGAGACTGGGGCTGCTTGCTTGCCTTGCCACCTCAATCTTCAAATGTAGCCCGGAGCTCCCTGCTGGGTCCCTCCAGCACCGCTGCACGGAGAATGCGAGCGTCTCAGTATGTCTCTTACCAAGAAGGGGCTAGCCTTGAAAGGTGTTGCTCAGCCTCATCTGCCCACGGCACTGCTCGCACAGATGCACAGAGACTGGGGCTTGTTTCTTGCCTTGCCACCTTAAACTTCCAACATAGCCCAGGTGTCCCAGCCGGGTGCCTCCAGCAGCCCTGCCCCCAATACTAGAATGTCTCCAGATAGCTCGCAACCAGAAGGTGCTAGCCTTGAAAGGTGTTGCTGAGCCTCATCTGCCCATGGCACTGCTCACACAGGCGCACACAGACTGGGGCTGCTTGCTTGCCTTGCCACTTCAAACTTCAAATGTAGCTTTGGGTGTCCGTGCAGGGGGCCTCCGGCAGCCCTGCTCTGAAAATGCGAACGTCTGCAGATAGCTTGCAGCCAGAAAGAGCTAGCCTTGAAAGCTGTTGCTCAGCCTCTTCTGCCCATGGCACTGCTCGTACAGGCGCACAGAGACTGGGGATGCTTGCTTGCTGTAATCGATGGCCTTGCTGGACAAATCGATGGCCTTGCAAGACAGAAGACAAACGGAGTGAGGCATCAAGAGCCCATGAGCTAACAAAAGAAGTAAATAACTGGTGCTTATCTTATCAGACAAAAGTAAGGGGGGATAGCCCATCACTGTAAACTCAGTGATCTGTGGGGCGCCGCGGAGGCTGCGCAGAGAGAGATTGCTTCAGAGATTGCTTTGGACAAAGCATAGATTGCCCCCGAATGCACATACCAAGATGCCCGCTCCGAAGGCGTGTCACACTGCTGAGTCCCGTTTCTGACGACACGACATTCCATGCCAAGAACCAATTGATACACAATAATTGACTATAGGGGGGGAAGGGAAGGCCGCAGCCTGGCTGAAGCCAGAGCCCCCCGCTTTCTGCCCGCCCACATGGCGCGGTACCCACCCACGTGTGTCCGCCAGGCCGCTCCCTGCTTCCCGGCGCCGAGGCGGCGGCGTCAGGACCCAGCGCCGCTCCTCCTCCTCCTCCTCCTCGGCCCCAGGAGGCCGCCGGTCACCGGCGCTGCGGGGCCTGCGGCGGGCCGGTCCGGGCCGGGCCGGATCCGAAAGCCCCTGAGGAGGCAACGCGGCCACCGGCGAGCCCGTATGGCCGCACCAGTTGCCCCTGCGCCGGCTCCTGTGCGCCTTCTCCTCAGAGGCTGGCCGGGCATCGGTCTGCGAGTGGTGAGTGACCGCTTTTGCATCGCTTGTGGGTTTGGGCCTTCTCCCCCTTCGCTGCTTAAACTGTGCTGCTCTCATCCCAGGAGCCTTTTTCTCACTTCTGCCCTTCAGTTCTCGGGGTAATCCCCGGTACCAATACAGGCTGGGGGATGAAAGGATCGAGAGCATCTCTGCTGAGAGGGACTTGGGGGTACTGATAGACGAAAGGCTGGACATGAGCCGGCAATGTGCGCTGGCAGCCCAGAGGGCCAACCGTGTCCTGGGCTGCATCAGGAGAAGCGTGGCCAGCAGGTTGAGAGAGGTGATTCTGCCCCTCTACTCTGCTCTGGTGAGACCCCGCCTGGAGTACTGCGTTCAGCTCTGGAGCCCTCAGCACAAGAAGGACATGGAACTGTTGGAGTGGGTCCAAAGGAGGGCTACAAAAATGATCCGAGGGCTGGAGCACCTCTCCTATGAGGACAGGCTGAGAGAGTTGGGCTTGTTCAGCCTGGAGAAGAGAAGGCTGCAGGGAGACCTGATTGCAGCATTTCAGTACTTAAAGAGGAGCCTATAGGAAAGATGGGGACAATCTTTTTAGTAGAGACAGCAGTGACAGGACGAGGGGTAATGGTTTTAAATTAAAACAGGGTAGGTTTAGGCTAGATATAAGGAAGAAATTCTATACAATGAGGGTGGTGAAACACTGGAACGGGTTGCCCAGAGAGGTAGTGGAGGCCCCATCCCTGGAAACATTCCAGACCAGGTTGGACGGGACTCTGAGCAACCTGATCTACTTAGCGGTGTCCCTGCTTGCTGCGGGGGGGTTGGACTAGATGACCTCTAGGGGTCCCTTCCAACCCAAAACTGTCTGTGATTCTGTGATTCTGTGAAGAAGGGGCTAGCCTGGAAAGCTGTTGCTCAGCCTAATCTGCCCAAGGCACTGCTCACACAGGCGCACAGAGACTGCGGCTGCTTACTTGCCTTGCCACCTCAAACTTCAAACGAAACACGGCAATCCCTGACGGGTGCCTCCAGCAGCCCTGCAACGAATATGCGAATGTCAACAGAGAGCTTGCACCCAGAATGGGCTAGCCTGGAAAGCTGTTGCTCAGCCTCATCTGCCCATGGTACTGCTCGCACAGGCGGACAGAGACTGGGGCTGCTTGCTTGCCTTGCCACCTCAAACCTCAAACGTAGCCTAGGAGGTCCTTGGCGGGGGCCTCCCACAGCCCTGACCCAAATATACGATCGTCACAGGATATCTCGTACCAAAAAGGGGCTAGCCTGGAAAGCTGTTGCTCAGCCTCATCTGTCCATGGCACTCCTTGCACAGACGCACAGAGAGACTGGGGCTGCTTGCTTGCCTTGCCACCTCAAACTTCAAACGTATCCTAGGGGGTCTTTGCTGGGCCCCTCCCACAGCCCTGACCTTAATATGCGAATGTCTCAGGATATCTCTCAACTAGAAGGGGCTAGCCTGGAAATCTGTTGCTCAGCCTCATCTGCCCATGGCACTGCTCACACAGATGCACAGAGACTGGGGCTGCTTGCTGCTTTGCCACCTCAATCTTCAAACGTATCCCGGGACTCCCTGCCATGTGCCTCCAGCAGCCCCGCACCGAAAATGAGAATGTCTCAGGATATCTCGTACCAAAAAGGGGCTAGCCTGGAAAACTGTTGCTCAGCCTCATCTGCCCACGGCACTGCTCGCACAGGCGCACAGAGACTGGGGCTGCTTGCTTGCCTTGCCGCCTTAAATTTCAAACGTAGCCCGGGGCTCCCTGCTGGGTCCCTCCAGCACCCCTGCACAGACAATGCAAACGTCTGAGGATATCTCGTTCCAAGAAGGGGTTAGCCTGGAAAGCTGTTGCTCCGCCTCATGTGCCCATGGCACTGCTCACACAGGCACACACAGACTGGGGCTGCTTGCTTGCCTTGCCACCTCAAAATTCAAACGTAGCCTAGGGGGTCCTTGTCGGGCCCCTCCCACAGCCCTGACCTTAATATGCGAACGTCTCATGATATCTCTTAACGAGAAGGGGCTAGCCTGGAAAGCTGTTGCTCAGCCTCATCTGCCCATGGCACTGCTCACATAGGCGCTCAGAGACTGGGGCTGCTTGCTTGCCTTGACACCTTAGTCTTCAGACGTAACCAGGGGGTCCCTGCAGGGTGCCTCCATCAGCCCTGACCCTAATATTCGAACGTCTCCAGATAGCTCGCACCCAGAAGGGACTAGCCTGGAAAGCTATTGCTCAGCCTCATCTGCCCATGGCACTGCTCACACAGATGCACAGAGACTGGGGCTGCTGCCTTGCCTTGCCACCTCAGTCTTCAAACGTAATCCGGGACTCCCTGCCAGGTGCCTCCAGCAGCCCCACACCGAAAATGAGAAAGTCTTAGGATATCTCGTACCAAGAAGGGTTTAGCCTGGAAAGCTGTTGCTCAGCCTCATCTGCCCATGGCAATGGTCGCACAGGCGCACAGAGACTGGGGCTGCTTGCTTGCCTTGCCACCTCAAACCTCAAACGTAGCCTAGGGTGTCCTTGCAGGGGGCCTCCCACAGCCCTGACCTGAATGTGGGAACATATCAGGATATCTTTTTACGAGAAGGGGCTAGCCTGGAAAGTTGTTGCTCAGCCTCATCTGCCCATGGCACTGCTTGCACAGGCGCACAGAGACTGGGGCTGCTTGCTTCCCTTGCCACGTCAAACTTCAAACGAAGCACAGCAATCCCTGACGGGTGCCTCAAGCAGCCCTGCAACAAATATGCGAATGTCTCCAGATAGCTCGCACCCAGAAGGGGCTGGACTGGAAAGCTGTTGCTCAACCTCATCTGCCCATGGCACTGCTCACACAGGCGCACAGATACTGGGGCTGCTTGCTTGCCTTGCCACATCAATCTTCAAACATAACCTGGGACTCCCTGCCGGGCGCATTCCACACCCCTGTCGCAAATATGAGAGGGTCTCAGGATATCTCTAAGCAAGAAGGGTTTAGCCTGGAAAGCTGTTGCTCAGCCTCATCTGCCCATTGCACTGCTCACACATGCGCACAGAGACTGGGGCTGCTTGCTTGCCTTGCCACCTCAAACTTCAAACGTAGCCCGGGGCTTCCTGCTGGGTCCCTCCAGCACCCCTGCAAAGAATATGCGAATGCCTTCAGATAGCTCACACCCAGAAGGGGATACCCTTGAAAGGTGTTGCTCAGCCTAATCTGCCCATGGCACTGCTCACACAGGCGCACAGAGACTGGGGCTGCTTGCTTGCCTTGCCACAGCACACTTCAAACCTAGCCGAGGGGGTCGTTGTTGGGCACCTCCCACAGACCTGACCCGAATATGCGAACGCCTCAGGCTATCTCGAATAAAAATTGTCTAGCCTTGAAAGCTGTTGCTCAGCCTCATCTGCCCATGGCACTGCTCGTACAGGTGCAGAGAGACTGAGAATGCTTGCTTACCTTGCCACTTCAAACTTCAAAATTCCCGGGGGTCCCTACTGGGCACCTCCATCAGCCCTGTCCCTGAAGGTAGAATGTCTTCAGATAGCTCTCACCCAGATAAGGCTAGCCTGGAAAGCTGTTGCTCAGCCTCATCTGCCCATGGCACTGCTCGCACAGGCGCACAGAGACTGGGGCTGCTTGCTTGCCTTGCCACCTCAAACTTCAAACGTATCCAGTGGCTCTGCGTCCGTTCCATCCAGCAGCCCTGCACCGAAAATGCGAACGTCTCAGGATATCTCGTACCAAAAACGGGCTAGCCTGGAAAGTTGTTGCTCAGCCTCATCTGCCCATGGCACCGCTCACACAGGTGCACAGAGACTGGGGTTGCTTGCTTGCCTTGCCACCTCAAACTTCAAACGTAGCCTAGGAGGTTTTTTACAGGCGCCTGCCGCAATTGTGACCTTAATATACGAGCGTCTCAACATATCTTATGTCACGAAGGGGCTAGCCTTGAAAGCTGTTGCTCAGTCTCATCTGCCCATGGCACTGCTCACACAGGCGCACAGAGACTGGGGCTGCTTGCTTGCCTTGCCACCGCAAACTTCAAACCTAGCCTACGGGGTCTTTGCTGGGCACCTCCCTCAGACCTGACCTGAATATGCGAACGCCTCACGATATGTCGTACCAAAATTGTGTAGCCTGGACAGCTGTTGCTCAGCCTCATCTGCCCATGGCACTGCTCGTACACGCGCAGAGTGACTGGGGTTTTTTGCTTGCCTTGACACCTCAAAATTCACATCTAGCGTAGGGGTCCCGTCCGGATTGCCTCCAGTAGCCCTGCACCGAAAATGTGAACGTCTCAGGATATCTCGTACGAAACAGGGGCTAGCCTGGAAAGCTGTTGCTCAGCCTCATCTGCCCATGGCAGTGGTCGCACAGGCGCACAGAGACTGGGGCTGCTTGCTTGCCTTGCCACAGCAGACTTCAAACCTAATCGAGGGGGTCGTTGTTGGGCATCTCCCACAGACCTGACCCGAATATGCGAACGCCTCAGGATATCTCGAACAAAAATTGTCTAGCCTTGAAAGCTGTTGCTCAGCCTCATGTGCCCATGGCACTGCTTGCACAGGTGCACAGAGACTGCGGCTGCTTGCGTGACTTGCCACCTCAAACATTAATCGCAGCCTAGGGAGTCCTTGCCGGGCGCCTACTGCAGCACGGACCTAAATATGCGAACGTCTCAAGATATCTCTTACCAAGAATGGGCTAGACTGCAAAGCTTTGGCTCAGCCTTATCTGCCCATGGCACTGCTCGTACAGGCGCACAGAGACTGAGGCTGCTCTCTTGCCTTGCCACCTCAAACTTCAAACGTATCCTAGGAGGTTTTTTACAGGCGCCTGCCGCAATACTGACCCCAATATGCGAGCGTCTCAACAGAGCTTATGTCACGAAGGGGCTAGCCTGGAAAGCTGTTGCTCAGCCTCCTCTGCCCATGGCACTGCTCACACAGGCGCACAGAGACTGAGAATGCTTGCTTGCCTTGCCACCCCAAAATTCAAATGTAGCGTAGGGGTCCCTGCCGGGTTGCCTCTTGTAGCCCTGCACTGAGAATGCGAACGTCTCAGGATATCTCGTAAAAAAAGGGGCTAGCCTGGAAAGCTGTTGCTCAGAGTCCTCTGCCCAAGGCACTGCTCGCACAGGCCCCTGAGACTGGGGCTGCTTGCTTGCCTTGCCACCTCAGACTTCAAATTGTAACCGAGGTGGTTTTTTACAGGCACCTGTTGCAATCCTGACTCGAATAGGCGAGCTACTCAACATATCTTATGCCAAGAAGGGGCTCGCCTGGAAAGCTGTTGTTCAGCCTCATCTGCCCATGGCACTGCTCGCACAGGTGCAGAGAGACTGAGAATGCTTGCTTACCTTTCCACCTCAAACTTCAAATATCCCGGGGGTCTCTGCCGGGCACCTCCAGCACCCCTGCCCCAAAAGGTAGAATGTCTTCAGATAGGTTGCACCCAGAAGGGTCTAGCCTGGAAAGCTGTTTCTCAGTCTCATCTGCCCATGGCACTGCTCGCACAGGCGCACAGAGACTGGGGCTGCTTGCTTGCCTTGCCACCTCAAACTTCAAACGTATCCCTGGGGTCCCTTCCTGGTTGCCTCCGGTAGCCCTGCACCGAAAATGCGAACGTCTCCGGATATCTCGTACCAAAAAGGGGCTAGCCTGGAAAGCTGTTGCTCAGCCTCATCTGCCCATGGCACTGCTCGCACAGGCGCACAGAGACTGGGGCTGCTTGCTTGCCTTGCCACCTCAAACTTCAAACGTATCCAGTGGCTCTGCGTCCGTTCCATCCAGCAGCCCTGCACCGAAAATGCGAACGTCTCAGGATATCTCGTACCAAAAACGGGCTAGCCTGGAAAGTTGTTGCTCAGCCTCATCTGCCCATGGCACCGCTCACACAGGTGCACAGAGACTGGGGTTGCTTGCTTGCCTTGCCACCTCAAACTTCAAACGTAGCCTAGGAGGTTTTTTACAGGCGCCTGCCGCAATTGTGACCTGAATATACGAGCGTCTCAACATATCTAATGTCATGAAGGGGCTAGCCTTGAAAGCTATTTCTCAGCCTCCTCTGCCCATGGCACTGCTCACACAGGTGCACAGAGACTGGGGTTGCTTGCTTGCCTTGCCACCTCAAACTTCAAACGTAGCCTAGGAGGTTTTTTACAGGCGCCTGCCGCAATTGTGACCTGAATATACGAGCGTCTCAACATATCTAATGTCATGAAGGGGCTAGCCTTGAAAGCTATTTCTCAGCCTCCTCTGCCCATGGCACTGCTCACACAGGCGCACAGAGACTGAGAATGCTTGCTTGCCTTGCCACCCTAAAATTCAAATGTAGCGTAGGGGTCCCTGCCGGGTTGCCTCTTGTAGCCCTGCACTGAGAATGCGAATGTCTCAGGATATCTCGTAAAAAAAAGGGGCTAGCCTGGAAAGCTGTTGCTCAGAGTCCTCTGCCCAAGGCACTGCTCGCACAGGCCCCTGAGACTGGGGCTGCTTGCTTGCCTTGCCACCTCAGACTTCAAATTGTAACCGAGGTGGTTTTTTACAGGCACCTGTTGCAATCCTGACTCGAATAGGCGAGCTACTCAACATATCTTATGCCAAGAAGGGGCTCGCCTGGAAAGCTGTTGTTCAGCCTCATCTGGCCATGGCACTGCTCGCACAGGTGCAGAGAGACTGAGAATGCTTGCTTACCTTTCCACCTGAAACTTCAAATATCCCGGGGGTCTCTGCCGGGCACCTCCAGCACCCCTACCCCAAAAGGTAGAATGTCTTCAGATAGGTTGCACCCAGAAGGGTCTAGCCTGGAAAGCTGTTTCTCAGTCTCATCTGCCCATGGCACTGCTCGCACAGGTGCACAGAGACTGGGGCTGCTTGCTTGCCTTGCCACCGCAAACTTCAAACCTAGCCTACGGGGTCTTTGCTGGGCACCTCCCTCAGACCTGATCTGAATATGCGAACGCCTCACGATATGTCGTACCAAAATTGTGTAGCCTGGACAGCTGTTGCTCAGCCTCATCTGCCCATGGCACTGCTCGTACACGCGCAGAGTGACTGGGGTTTTTTGCTTGCCTTGACACCTCAAAATTCACATCTAGCGTAGGGGTCCCGTCCGGATTGCCTCCAGTAGCCCTGCACCGAAAATGTGAACGTCTCAGGATATCTCGTACAAAACAGGGGCTAGCCTGGAAAGCTGTTGCTCAGCCTCATCTGCCCATGGCAGTGGTCGCACAGGCGCACAGAGACTGGGGCTGCTTGCTTGCCTTGCCACAGCAGACTTCAAACCTAATCGAGGGGGTCGTTGTTGGGCATCTCCCACAGACCTGACCCGAATATGCGAACGCCTCAGGATATCTCGAACAAAAATTGTCTAGCCTTGAAAGCTGTTGCTCAGCCTCATGTGCCCATGGCACTGCTTGCACAGGTGCACAGAGACTGCGGCTGCTTGCGTGACTTGCCACCTCAAACATTAATCGCAGCCTAGGGAGTCCTTGCCGGGCGCCTACTGCAGCACGGACCTAAATATGCGAACGTCTCAAGATATCTCTTACCAAGAATGGGCTAGACTGCAAAGCTTTGGCTCAGCCTTATCTGCCCATGGCACTGCTCGTACAGGCGCACAGAGACTGAGGCTGCTCTCTTGCCTTGCCACCTCAAACTTCAAACGTATCCTAGGAGGTTTTTTACAGGCGCCTGCCGCAATACTGACCCCAATATGCGAGCGTCTCAACAGAGCTTATGTCACGAAGGGGCTAGCCTGGAAAGCTGTTGCTCAGCCTCCTCTGCCCATGGCACTGCTCACACAGGCGCACAGAGACTGAGAATGCTTGCTTGCCTTGCCACCCCAAAATTCAAATGTAGCGTAGGGGTCCCTGCCGGGTTGCCTCTTGTAGCCCTGCACTGAGAATGCGAACGTCTCAGGATATCTCGTGAAAAAAAGGGGCTAGCCTGGAAAGCTGTTGCTCAGAGTCCTCTGCCCAAGGCACTGCTCGCACAGGCCCCTGAGACTGGGGCTGCTTGCTTGCCTTGCCACCTCAGACTTCAAATTGTAACCGAGGTGGTTTTTTACAGGCACCTGTTGCAATCCTGACTCGAATAGGCGAGCTACTCAACATATCTTATGCCAAGAAGGGGCTCGCCTGGAAAGCTGTTGTTCAGCCTCATCTGGCCATGGCACTGCTCGCACAGGTGCAGAGAGACTGAGAATGCTTGCTTACCTTTCCACCTGAAACTTCAAATATCCCGGGGGTCTCTGCCGGGCACCTCCAGCACCCCTGCCCCAAAAGGTAGAATGTCTTCAGATAGGTTGCACCCAGAAGGGTCTAGCCTGGAAAGCTGTTTCTCAGTCTCATCTGCCCATGGCACTGCTCGCACAGGCGCACAGAGACTGGGGCTGCTTGCTTGCCTTGCCACCTCAAACTTCAAACGTATCCCTGGGGTCCCTTCCTGGTTGCCTCCGGTAGCCCTGCACCGAAAATGCGAACGTCTCCGGATATCTCGTACCAAAAAGGGGCTAGCCTGGAAAGCTGTTGCTCAGCCTCATCTGCCCATGGCACTGCTCGCACAGGCGCACAGAGACTGGGGCTGCTTGCTTGCCTTGCCACCTCAAACTTCAAACGTATCCAGTGGCTCTGCGTCCGTTCCATCCAGCAGCCCTGCACCGAAAATGCGAACGTCTCAGGATATCTCGTACCAAAAAGGGGCTAGCCTGGAAAGTTGTTGCTCAGCCTCATCTGCCCATGGCACCGCTCACACAGGTGCACAGAGACTGGGGTTGCTTGCTTGCCTTGCCACCTCAAACTTCAAACGTAGCCTAGGAGGTTTTTTACAGGCGCCTGCCGCAATACTGACCTTAATATGCGAGCGTCTCAACAGAGCTTATGTCACGAAGGGGCTAGCCTGGAAAGCTGTTGCTCAGCCTCCTCTGCCCATGGCACTGCTCACACAGGCGCACAGAGACTGAGAATGCTTGCTTGCCTTGCCACCCCAAAATTCAAATGTAGCGTAGGGGTCCCTGCCGGGTTGCCTCTTGTAGCCCTGCACTGAGAATGCGAACGTCTCAGGATATCTCGTAAAAAAAAGGGGCTAGCCTGGAAAGCTGTTGCTCAGAGTCCTCTGCCCAAGGCACTGCTCGCACAGGCCCCTGAGACTGGGGCTGCTTGCTTGCCTTGCCACCTCAGACTTCAAATTGTAACCGAGGTGGTTTTTTACAGGCACCTGTTGCAATCCTGACTCGAATAGGCGAGCTACTCAACATATCTTATGCCAAGAAGGGGCTCGCCTGGAAAGCTGTTGTTCAGCCTCATCTGGCCATGGCACTGCTCGCACAGGTGCAGAGAGACTGAGAATGCTTGCTTACCTTTCCACCTGAAACTTCAAATATCCCGGGGGTCTCTGCCGGGCACCTCCAGCACCCCTGCCCCAAAAGGTAGAATGTCTTCAGATAGGTTGCACCCAGAAGGGTCTAGCCTGGAAAGCTGTTTCTCAGTCTCATCTGCCCATGGCACTGCTCGCACAGGCGCACAGAGACTGGGGCTGCTTGCTTGCCTTGCCACCTCAAACTTCAAACGTATCCCTGGGGTCCCTTCCTGGTTGCCTCCGGTAGCCCTGCACCGAAAATGCAAACGTCTCCGGATATCTCGTACCAAAAAGGGGCTAGCCTGGAAAGCTGTTGCTCAGCCTCATCTGCCCATGGCACTGCTCGCACAGGCGCACAGAGACTGGGGCTGCTTGCTTGCCTTGCCACCTCAAACTTCAAACGTATCCAGTGGCTCTGCGTCTGTTCCATCCAGCAGCCCTGCACCGAAAATGCGAACGTCTCAGGATATCTCGTACCAAAAAGGGGCTAGCCTGGAAAGTTGTTGCTCAGCCTCATCTGCCCATGGCACCGCTCACACAGGTGCACAGAGACTGGGGTTGCTTGCTTGCCTTGCCACCTCAAACTTCAAACGTACCCTAGGAGGTTTTTTACAGGCGCCTGCCGCAATTGTGACCTGAATATACGAGCGTCTCAACATATCTAATGTCATGAAGGGGCTAGCCTGGAAAGCTGTTGCTCAGCCTCCTCTGCCCATGGCACTGCTCACACAGGCGCACAGAGACTGGGGCTGCTTGCTTGCCTTGCCACCGCAAACTTCAAACCTAGCCTACGGGGTCTTTGCTGGGCACCTCCCTCAGACCTGACCTGAATATGCGAACGCCTCACGATATGTCCTACCAAAATTGTGTAGCCTGGACAGCTGTTGCTCAGCCTCATCTGCCCATGGCACTGCTCGTACACGCGCAGAGTGACTGGGGTTTTTTGCTTGCCTTGACACCTCAAAATTCACATCTAGCGTAGGGGTCCCGTCCGGATTGCCTCCAGTAGCCCTGCACCGAAAATGTGAACGTCTCAGGATATCTCGTACGAAACAGGGGCTAGCCTGGAAAGCTGTTGCTCAGCCTCATCTGCCCATGGCAGTGGTCGCACAGGCGCACAGAGACTGGGGCTGCTTGCTTGCCTTGCCACAGCAGACTTCAAACCTAATCGAGGGGGTCGTTGTTGGGCATCTCCCACAGACCTGACCCGAATATGCGAACGCCTCAGGATATCTCGAACAAAAATTTTCTAGCCTTGAAAGCTGTTGCTCAGCCTCATGTGCCCATGGCACTGCTTGCACAGGTGCACAGAGACTGCGGCTGCTTGCGTGACTTGCCACCTCAAACATTAATCGCAGCCTAGGGAGTCCTTGCCGGGCGCCTACTGCAGCACGGACCTAAATATGCGAACGTCTCAAGATATCTCTTACCAAGAATGGGCTAGACTGCAAAGCTTTGGCTCAGCCTTATCTGCCCATGGCACTGCTCGTACAGGCGCACAGAGACTGAGGCTGCTCTCTTGCCACCTCAAACTTCAAACGTATCCTAGGAGGTTTTTTACAGGCGCCTGCCGCAATACTGACCCCAATATGCGAGCGTCTCAACAGAGCTTATGTCACGAAGGGGCTAGCCTGGAAAGCTGTTGCTCAGCCTCCTCTGCCCATGGCACTGCTCACACAGGCGCACAGAGACTGAGAATGCTTGCTTGCCTTGCCACCCCAAAATTCAAATGTAGCGTAGGGGTCCCTGCCGGGTTGCCTCTTGTAGCCCTGCACTGAGAATGCGAACGTCTCAGGATATCTCGTGAAAAAAAGGGGCTAGCCTGGAAAGCTGTTGCTCAGAGTCCTCTGCCCAAGGCACTGCTCGCACAGGCCCCTGAGACTGGGGCTGCTTGCTTGCCTTGCCACCTCAGACTTCAAATTGTAACCGAGGTGGTTTTTTACAGGCACCTGTTGCAATCCTGACTCGAATAGGCGAGCTACTCAACATATCTTATGCCAAGAAGGGGCTCGCCTGGAAAGCTGTTGTTCAGCCTCATCTGGCCATGGCACTGCTCGCACAGGTGCAGAGAGACTGAGAATGCTTGCTTACCTTTCCACCTCAAACTTCAAATATCCCGGGGGTCTCTGCCGGGCACCTCCAGCACCCCTGCCCCAAAAGGTAGAATGTCTTCAGATAGGTTGCACCCAGAAGGGTCTAGCCTGGAAAGCTGTTTCTCAGTCTCATCTGCCCATGGCACTGCTCGCACAGGCGCACAGAGACTGGGGCTGCTTGCTTGCCTTGCCACCTCAAACTTCAAACGTATCCCTGGGGTCCCTTCCTGGTTGCCTCCGGTAGCCCTGCACCGAAAATGCGAACGTCTCCGGATATCTCGTACCAAAAAGGGGCTAGCCTGGAAAGCTGTTGCTCAGCCTCATCTGCCCATGGCACTGCTCGCACAGGCGCACAGAGACTGGGGCTGCTTGCTTGCCTTGCCACCTCAAACTTCAAACGTATCCAGTGGCTCTGCGTCCGTTCCATCCAGCAGCCCTGCACCGAAAATGCGAACGTCTCAGGATATCTCGTACCAAAAAGGGGCTAGCCTGGAAAGTTGTTGCTCAGCCTCATCTGCCCATGGCACCGCTCACACAGGTGCACAGAGACTGGGGTTGCTTGCTTGCCTTGCCACCTCAAACTTCAAACGTAGCCTAGGAGGTTTTTTACAGGCGCCTGCCGCAATACTGACCTTAATATGCGAGCGTCTCAACAGAGCTTATGTCACGAAGGGGCTAGCCTGGAAAGCTGTTGCTCAGCCTCCTCTGCCCATGGCACTGCTCACACAGGCGCACAGAGACTGAGAATGCTTGCTTGCCTTGCCACCCCAAAATTCAAATGTAGCGTAGGGGTCCCTGCCGGGTTGCCTCTTGTAGCCCTGCACTGAGAATGCGAACGTCTCAGGATATCTCGTAAAAAAAAGGGGCTAGCCTGGAAAGCTGTTGCTCAGAGTCCTCTGCCCAAGGCACTGCTCGCACAGGCCCCTGAGACTGGGGCTGCTTGCTTGCCTTGCCACCTCAGACTTCAAATTGTAACCGAGGTGGTTTTTTACAGGCACCTGTTGCAATCCTGACTCGAATAGGCGAGCTACTCAACATATCTTATGCCAAGAAGGGGCTCGCCTGGAAAGCTGTTGTTCAGCCTCATCTGGCCATGGCACTGCTCGCACAGGTGCAGAGAGACTGAGAATGCTTGCTTACCTTTCCACCTGAAACTTCAAATATCCCGGGGGTCTCTGCCGGGCACCTCCAGCACCCCTGCCCCAAAAGGTAGAATGTCTTCAGATAGGTTGCACCCAGAAGGGTCTAGCCTGGAAAGCTGTTTCTCAGTCTCATCTGCCCATGGCACTGCTCGCACAGGCGCACAGAGACTGGGGCTGCTTGCTTGCCTTGCCACCTCAAACTTCAAACGTATCCCTGGGGTCCCTTCCTGGTTGCCTCCGGTAGCCCTGCACCGAAAATGCAAACGTCTCCGGATATCTCGTACCAAAAAGGGGCTAGCCTGGAAAGCTGTTGCTCAGCCTCATCTGCCCATGGCACTGCTCGCACAGGCGCACAGAGACTGGGGCTGCTTGCTTGCCTTGCCACCTCAAACTTCAAACGTATCCAGTGGCTCTGCGTCTGTTCCATCCAGCAGCCCTGCACCGAAAATGCGAACGTCTCAGGATATCTCGTACCAAAAAGGGGCTAGCCTGGAAAGTTGTTGCTCAGCCTCATCTGCCCATGGCACCGCTCACACAGGTGCACAGAGACTGGGGTTGCTTGCTTGCCTTGCCACCTCAAACTTCAAACGTAGCCTAGGAGGTTTTTTACAGGCGCCTGCCGCAATTGTGACCTGAATATACGAGCGTCTCAACATATCTAATGTCATGAAGGGGCTAGCCTGGAAAGCTGTTGCTCAGCCTCCTCTGCCCATGGCACTGCTCACACAGGCGCACAGAGACTGGGGCTGCTTGCTTGCCTTGCCACCGCAAACTTCAAACCTAGCCTACGGGGTCTTTGCTGGGCACCTCCCTCAGACCTGACCTGAATATGCGAACGCCTCACGATATGTCCTACCAAAATTGTGTAGCCTGGACAGCTGTTGCTCAGCCTCATCTGCCCATGGCACTGCTCGTACACGCGCAGAGTGACTGGGGTTTTTTGCTTGCCTTGACACCTCAAAATTCACATCTAGCGTAGGGGTCCCGTCCGGATTGCCTCCAGTAGCCCTGCACCGAAAATGTGAACGTCTCAGGATATCTCGTACGAAACAGGGGCTAGCCTGGAAAGCTGTTGCTCAGCCTCATCTGCCCATGGCAGTGGTCGCACAGGCGCACAGAGACTGGGGCTGCTTGCTTGCCTTGCCACAGCAGACTTCAAACCTAATCGAGGGGGTCGTTGTTGGGCATCTCCCACAGACCTGACCCGAATATGCGAACGCCTCAGGATATCTCGAACAAAAATTTTCTAGCCTTGAAAGCTGTTGCTCAGCCTCATCTGCCCATGGCACTGCTTGCACAGGTGCACAGAGACTGCGGCTGCTTGCGTGACTTGCCACCTCAAACATTAATCGCAGCCTAGGGAGTCCTTGCCGGGCGCCTACTGCAGCACGGACCTAAATATGCGAACGTCTCAAGATATCTCTTACCAAGAATGGGCTAGACTGCAAAGCTTTGGCTCAGCCTTATCTGCCCATGGCACTGCTCGTACAGGCGCACAGAGACTGAGGCTGCTCTCTTGCCTTGCCACCTCAAACTTCAAACGTATCCTAGGAGGTTTTTTACAGGCGCCTGCCGCAATACTGACCCCAATATGCGAGCGTCTCAACAGAGCTTATGTCACGAAGGGGCTAGCCTGGAAAGCTGTTGCTCAGCCTCCTCTGCCCATGGCACTGCTCACACAGGCGCACAGAGACTGAGAATGCTTGCTTGCCTTGCCACCCCAAAATTCAAATGTAGCGTAGGGGTCCCTGCCGGGTTGCCTCTTGTAGCCCTGCACTGAGAATGCGAACGTCTCAGGATATCTCGTGAAAAAAAGGGGCTAGCCTGGAAAGCTGTTGCTCAGAGTCCTCTGCCCAAGGCACTGCTCGCACAGGCCCCTGAGACTGGGGCTGCTTGCTTGCCTTGCCACCTCAGACTTCAAATTGTAACCGAGGTGGTTTTTTACAGGCACCTGTTGCAATCCTGACTCGAATAGGCGAGCTACTCAACATATCTTATGCCAAGAAGGGGCTCGCCTGGAAAGCTGTTGTTCAGCCTCATCTGGCCATGGCACTGCTCGCACAGGTGCAGAGAGACTGAGAATGCTTGCTTGCCTTGCCACCTCAAACTTCAAACGTATCCCTGGGTTCCCTTCCTGGTTGCCTCCGGTAGCCCTGCACCGAAAATGCGAACGTCTCCGGATATCTCGTACCAAAAAGGGGCTAGCCTGGAAAGCTGTTGCTCAGCCTCATCTGCCCATGGCACTGCTCGCACAGGCGCACAGAGACTGGGGCTGCTTGCTTGCCTTGCCACCTCAAACTTCAAACGTATCCAGTGGCTCTGCGTCCGTTCCATCCAGCAGCCCTGCACCGAAAATGCGAACGTCTCAGGATATCTCGTACCAAAAAGGGGCTAGCCTGGAAAGTTGTTGCTCAGCCTCATCTGCCCATGGCACCGCTCACACAGGTGCACAGAGACTGGGGTTGCTTGCTTGCCTTGCCACCTCAAACTTCAAACGTACCCTAGGAGGTTTTTTACAGGCGCCTGCCGCAATTGTGACCTGAATATACGAGCGTCTCAACATATCTAATGTCATGAAGGGGCTAGCCTTGAAAGCTGTTTCTCAGCCTCCTCTGCCCATGGCACTGCTCACACAGGCGCACAGAGACTGGGGCTGCTTGCTTGCCTTGCCACCCCAAAATTCAAATGTAGCGTAGGGGTCCCTGCCGGGTTGCCTCTTGTAGCCCTGCACTGAGAATGCGAATGTCTCAGGATATCTCGTAAAAAAAAGGGGCTAGCCTGGAAAGCTGTTGCTCAGAGTCCTCTGCCCAAGGCACTGCTCGCACAGGCCCCTGAGACTGGGGCTGCTTGCTTGCCTTGCCACCTCAGACTTCAAATTGTAACCGAGGTGGTTTTTTACAGGCACCTGTTGCAATCCTGACTCGAATAGGCGAGCTACTCAACATATCTTATGCCAAGAAGGGGCTCGCCTGGAAAGCTGTTGTTCAGCCTCATCTGGCCATGGCACTGCTCGCACAGGTGCAGAGAGACTGAGAATGCTTGCTTACCTTTCCACCTCAAACTTCAAATATCCCGGGGGTCTCTGCTGGGCACCTCCAGCACCCCTGCCCCAAAAGGTAGAATGTCTTCAGATAGGTTGCACCCAGAAGGGTCTAGCCTGGAAAGCTGTTTCTCAGTCTCATCTGCCCATGGCACTGCTCGCACAGGTGCACACAGACTGGGGCTGCTTGCTTGCCTTGCCACTTCAAACTTCAAACGTATCCCTGGGGTCCCTTCCTGGTTGCCTCCGGTAGCCCTGCACCGAAAATGCGAACGTCTCCGGATATCTCGTACCAAAAAGGGGCTAGCCTGGAAAGCTGTTGCTCAGCCTCATCTGCCCATGGCACTGCTCGCACAGGCGCACAGAGACTGGGGCTGCTTGCTTGCCTTGCCACCTCAAACTTCAAACGTATCCAGTGGCTCTCCATCCATTCCATCCAGCAGCCCTGCACCGAAAATGCGAACGTCTCAGGATATCTCGTACCAAAAAGGGGCTAGCCTGGAAAGTTGTTGCTCAGCCTCATCTGCCCATGGCACCGCTCACACAGGTGCACAGAGACTGGGGTTGCTTGCTTGCCTTGCCACCTCAAACTTCAAACGTACCCTAGGAGGTTTTTTACAGGCGCCTGCCGCAATACTGACCTTAATATGCGAGCGTCTCAACAGAGCTTATGTCACGAAGGGGCTAGCCTGGAAAGCTGTTGCTCAGCCTCCTCTGCCCATGGCACTGCTCACACAGGCGCACAGAGACTGAGAATGCTTGCTTGCCTTGCCACCCCAAAATTCAAATGTAGCGTAGGGGTCCCTGCCGGGTTGCCTCTTGTAGCCCTGCACTGAGAATGCGAACGTCTCAGGATATCTCGTAAAAAAAAGGGGCTAGCCTGGAAAGCTGTTGCTCAGAGTCCTCTGCCCAAGGCACTGCTCGCACAGGCCCCTGAGACTGGGGCTGCTTGCTTGCCTTGCCACCTCAGACTTCAAATTGTAACCGAGGTGGTTTTTTACAGGCACCGGTTGCAATCCTGACTCGAATAGGCGAGCTACTCAACATATCTTACGCCAAGAAGGGGCTCGCCTGGAAAGCTGTTGTTCAGCCTCATCTGGCCATGGCACTGCTCGCACAGGTGCAGAGAGACTGAGAATGCTTGCTTACCTTTCCACCTGAAACTTCAAATATCCCGGGGGTCTCTGCCGGGCACCTCCAGCACCCCTGCCCCAAAAGGTAGAATGTCTTCAGATAGGTTGCACCCAGAAGGGTCTAGCCTGGAAAGCTGTTTCTCAGTCTCATCTGCCCATGGCACTGCTCGCACAGGTGCACACAGACTGGGGCTGCTTGCTTGCCTTGCCACCTCAAACTTCAAACGTATCCCTGGGGTCCCTTCCTGGTTGCCTCCGGTAGCCCTGCACCGAAAATGCGAACGTCTCCGGATATCTCGTACCAAAAAGGGGCTAGCCTGGAAAGCTGTTGCTCAGCCTCATCTGCCCATGGCACTGCTCGCACAGGCGCACAGAGACTGGGGCTGCTTGCTTGCCTTGCCACCTCAGACTTCAAATTGTAACCGAGGTGGTTTTTTACAGGCACCTGTTGCAATCCTGACTCGAATAGGCGAGCTACTCAACATATCTTATGCCAAGAAGGGGCTAGCCTGGAAAGCTGTTGTTCAGCCTCATCTGGCCATGGCACTGCTCGCACAGGTGCAGAGAGACTGAGAATGCTTGCTTACCTTTCCACCTCAAACTTCAAATATCCCGGGGGTCTCTGCCGGGCACCTCCAGCACACCTGCCCCAAAAGGTAGAATGTCTTCAGATAGGTTGCACCCAGAAGGGTCTAGCCTGGAAAGCTGTTTCTCAGTCTCATCTGCCCATGGCACTGCTCGCACAGGCGCAGAGAGACTGGGGCTGCTTGCTTGCCTTGCCACCTCAAACTTCAAACGTATCCCTGGGGTCCCTTCCTGGTTGCCTCCGGTAGCCCTGCACCGAAAATGCGAACGTCTCCGGATATCTCGTACCAAAAAGGGGCTAGCCTGGAAAGCTGTTGCTCAGCCTCCTCTGCCCATGGCACTGCTCACACAGGCGCACAGAGACTGAGAATGCTTGCTTGCCTTGCCACCCCAAAATTCAAATGTAGCGTAGGGGTCCCTGCCGGGTTGCCTCTTGTAGCCCTGCACTGAGAATGCGAACGTCTCAGGATATCTCGTACCAAAAAGGGGCTAGCCTGGAAAGTTGTTGCTCAGCCTCATCTGCCCATGGCACCGCTCACACAGGTGCACAGAGACTGGGGTTGCTTGCTTGCCTTGCCACCTCAAACTTCAAACGTACCCTAGGAGGTTTTTTACAGGCGCCTGCCGCAATTGTGACCTGAATATACGAGCGTCTCAACATATCTAATGTCATGAAGGGGCTAGCCTGGAAAGCTGTTGCTCAGCCTCATCTGCTCACACAGGCGCACAGAGACTGGGGCTGCTTGCTTGCCTTGCCACCGCAAACTTCAAACCTAGCCTACGGGGTCTTTGCTGGGCACCTCCCTCAGACCTGACCTGAATATGCGAACGCCTCACGATATGTCGTACCAAAATTGTGTAGCCTGGACAGCTGTTGCTCAGCCTCATCTGCCCATGGCACTGCTCGTACACGCGCAGAGTGACTGGGGTTTTTTGCTTGCCTTGACACCTCAAAATTCACATCTAGCGTAGGGGTCCCGTCCGGATTGCCTCCAGTAGCCCTGCACCGAAAATGTGAACGTCTCAGGATATCTCGTACGAAACAGGGGCTAGCCTGGAAAGCTGTTGCTCAGCCTCATCTGCCCATGGCAGTGGTCGCACAGGCGCACAGAGACTGGGGCTGCTTGCTTGCCTTGCCACAGCAGACTTCAAACCTAATCGAGGGGGTCGTTGTTGGGCATCTCCCACAGACCTGACCCGAATATGCGAACGCCTCAGGATATCTCGAACAAAAATTTTCTAGCCTTGAAAGCTGTTGCTCAGCCTCATCTGCCCATGGCACTGCTTGCACAGGTGCACAGAGACTGCGGCTGCTTGCGTGACTTGCCACCTCAAACATTAATCGCAGCCTAGGGAGTCCTTGCCGGGCGCCTACTGCAGCACGGACCTAAATATGCGAACGTCTCAAGATATCTCTTACCAAGAATGGGCTAGACTGCAAAGCTTTGGCTCAGCCTTATCTGCCCATGGCACTGCTCGTACAGGCGCACAGAGACTGAGGCTGCTCTCTTGCCTTGCCACCTCAAACTTCAAACGTATCCTAGGAGGTTTTTTACAGGCGCCTGCCGCAATACTGACCCCAATATGCGAGCGTCTCAACAGAGCTTATGTCACGAAGGGGCTAGCCTGGAAAGCTGTTGCTCAGCCTCCTCTGCCCATGGCACTGCTCACACAGAGGCACAGAGACTGGGGCTGCTTGCTTGTCTTGCCACCTCAAACTTCACATATAGCATTGGGGGTGCATGCCGGGCTCCTCCGGCAGCCCTGCTCCCAAAATTTGAATGTCTGCAGACAGATTGCAGCCAGAAAGAGCTAGCCTGGAAAGCTGTTGCTCAGCCTCATCTGCCTATGGCACTGCTCGCACAGAAGCACAGAGACTGGGGCTGATTGCTTGTCTTGTCACCTCAAACTTCAAACGTATCCAGTGGCTCTGCGTCCGTTCCATACAGCAGCCCTGCACCAAAAATGCGAACGTCTCAGGATATCTCGTACCAAAAAGGGGCTAGCCTGGAAAGTTGTTGCTCAGCCTCATCTGCCCATGGCACCGCTCACACAGGTGCACAGAGACTGGGGTTGCTTGCTTGCCTTGCCACCTCAAACTTCAAACGTATCCTAGGAGGTTTTTTACAGGCGCCTGCCGCAATTGTGACCTGAATATACGAGCGTCTCAACATATCTAATGTCATGAAGGGGCTAGCCTTGAAAGCTGTTTCTCAGCCTCCTCTGCCCATGGCACTGCTCACACAGGCGCACAGAGACTGAGAATGCTTGCTTGCCTTGCCACCCCAAAATTCAAATGTAGCGTAGGGGTCCCTGCCGGGTTGCCTCTTGTAGCCCTGCACTGAGAATGCGAATGTCTCAGGATATCTCGTAAAAAAAAGGGGCTAGCCTGGAAAGCTGTTGCTCAGAGTCCTCTGCCCAAGGCACTGCTCGCACAGGCCCCTGAGACTGGGGCTGCTTGCTTGCCTTGCCACCTCAGACTTCAAATTGTAACCGAGGTGGTTTTTTACAGGCACCTGTTGCAATCCTGACTCGAATAGGCGAGCTACTCAACATATCTTATGCCAAGAAGGGGCTCGCCTGGAAAGCTGTTGTTCAGCCTTATCTGGCCATGGCACTGCTCGCACAGGTGCAGAGAGACTGAGAATGCTTGCTTACCTTTCCACCTGAAACTTCAAATATCCCGGGGGTCTCTGCTGGGCACCTCCAGCACCCCTGCCCCAAAAGGTAGAATGTCTTCAGATAGGTTGCACCCAGAAGGGTCTAGCCTGGAAAGCTGTTTCTCAGTCTCATCTGCCCATGGCACTGCTCGCACAGGCGCACAGAGACTGGGGCTGCTTGCTTGCCTTGCCACCTCAAACCTGCACAACGTAGCCTAGAGGTCCGTGCCGGGTGCCTCAGGCAGCCCTGCAACGAAGGTCTGAACGTCTCCAGAGAGCTCGCACCCAGAAGGGGCTAGCCTGGAAAGCTGTTGCTCAGCCTCATCTGCCCATGGCGCTGCTCGCCCAGGCGCACAGAGACTGGGGCTGCTTGCTTGTCTTGCCGCCTCAAACTTCATTTGCATCCTAGGGGGTCCTTGCCGGGCGCGGACCGCAGAACGGATCTAAATATTCGAACGTCTCAACATATCTTATGCCAAGAAGGGTCTAGACTGGAAAGCTGTTGCTCAGCCTTATCTACCAATGGCACTGCTCGCACAGGTGCACAGAGACGTGGGCTGCTCCCTTGTCTTGCCACCTCAAACTTCAAACGTATCCTAGGAGTTTTTTCCCGGGCGCCTGCCGCATCCCTACCCGAAAATGCGAGCGTCTCAAGATATCTTATGCCAAGAAGGGTCTAGACTGGAAAGCTGTTGCTCAGCCTCATCTGCCCATGGCACTGCTCGCACAGGCACACAGAGACTGGGGTTGCTTGCTTGCCTTGCACCTGAATTTTCAAACATAGCCCGGGGGTCTCTTCCGGGTGCCTCCAGCAGCCGTGCACCGAATATGCGAACGACTCCAGAGAGCTCGCAATCAAACGGGCTAGCCTGGAAAGCTGTTGCTCAGCCTCATCTGCCCATGGCACTGCTCTCGCAGATGCACAGAGACTGGGGCTGCTTGCTTGCCTTGTCACCTCAATCTTCAAACGTAACCAAAGGGTCCCTGACTGGTGGCTCCCACAGCCCAGACCTTAATATGCGAACGTCTCAGGATATGTCGTACCAAGAAGGGGCTAACCTGGAAAGCTTTTGCTCAGCCTCTTCTGCCCTTGGCACTGCTCGCACAGGCGCCCAGACACTGGGGCTGCTTGCTTGCCTTGCCACCTCAATCTTCAAACGTAGCCTAGGAGGTTTTTTCGGGCGTCTGCCGCAACCCTGTTTCGAATATTCGAGCGTTTCCAGATATCTCGAACACACAAGGGGCTAGTCTGAAAAGCTGTTGCTCAGCCTCATCTGCCCATGGCACTTCTCGCGCAGGCGCACAGAGACTGGGGCTGCTTGCTTGCCTTGCCACCTCAAACTTCAAACCCAACCTAGGGGGTCGTTGCCGGGCACCTCCCACAGACCTGACCCGAATATGCGCGCGTCTCACTATATCTCTTACCAAAAAGGGACTAGCCTTGAAAGGTGTTGCTCAACCTCAACTGCCCATGGCACTGCTCGCACAGACGTACAGACACTGGGGCTGCTTGCTTGCCTTGCCACCTCAAACTTCAAACGTAACCAGGGAGTCCCTGCCGGTTGCCTCCAGCAGCCGTGACCTGAATAGGCGAACTTCTGCAGATAGCTTCCACCCAGAAGGGGCTAGCATGGAAAGCTGTTGCTCAGCCTCATTTGCCTATGGCACTGGTCTCACAGGCGCACAGAGACTGGTGTATCTTGATTCCTTTGCCACCTTAAACTTCAAATGTATCCAGCGGGTCTTTGTCAGGCACCTGTCACAGCCCTGACCCGAATATGCGCGCGTCTCCGGATATCTCTTACCAAGAAGGGGCTAGCCTGGAAACCTGTTGTTCAGCCTCATCTGCCCTTGACACTACTTGCACAGGCACCCAAATTCTGGGGCTGCTTGCTTGTCTTGCCACCGCAGTCTTCAAACGTAAAGAGGAGGTCCCTGACGGGTGCCTCCAGCAGCCCTGCAAAGTATATGCGAACGTCTCCAGATAGCTTGCACCCAGAACGCGCTAGCCTGGAGAGCTGTTACTCAGCCTCAGCCGCTAATGGCACTGCTCGCACAGGTGCTCAGAGACTGGGGCTGCTTGCTTGCCTTGCCACCTAAAACTTCAAACATATCTCGGGGCTCCCTGCCCGATCCCTCCAGCAGCCCTGCACTGAAAATGCGAATGCCTCGGGTTATCTGTTACCAACAAGGGGTTAGCCTGGAAGGCTGTTGCTCAGCCTCATCTGCCCATGGCACTGCTTGCACAGGTGCACAGAGACGTGGGCTGCTTGCTTGCCATGCCACCTCAAACTTCAAACGTATCCCTAGGCTCCCTACCCGGTCCTTCCTGCAGCCCTGCACTGAACATGCGAACGCCTCGGGTTATCTATTACCAAGATGCGGTTAGCCTGGAAACCTGTTACTCAGCCTCATCTGCTCATTGCACTGCTTGCACACTTGCTCAGACACTGTGGCTGCTTGCTTGCCTTGCCACCTCAATCTTCAAACGTACCTTGGGGATCCCTGCCGGGTGCCTCCAGCAGACCTGCACCAAAAATGCGAACATCTCCAGATAGATTCCACCCAGAAGGGCCTAGCCTGGAAAGCTTTTGCTCAGCCTCATCTGCCCATGGCACTGCTTGCACAGGTGCTCAGAGACTGGGGCTGCTTGCTTGCCTTGCCATCTCAATATTCAAACGTAACCAAAGGGTCCCTGACGGGTGCCTCCCACAGCCCTGACCTTAATATGCGAACATCTCAGGATATCTCGTACGAAGAAGGGGCTAGCCTGGAAAGCTGTTGCTCAGCCTCATCTGCCCATGGCACTGCTCTCACAGGCGCACACTGACTGGGGCTGCTTCCTTGCTTTGACACCTCAAACTTCAAACGTAGCCTAGGAGGTCTTTGCCGGGCGCCTCCCACAGCCCTGCCCCTAATATGTGCGCGTTGCACTATATCTCTTACCAAAAAGGGGCTAGCCTGCAAGGCTGTTGCTCTGCCTCATCTGCCCATGGCACTGCTCACACAGGCGCACAGAGACTGGGGCTGCTTGCTTGCCTTGCCACCTGAATCTTCAAACATAGCCCGGGGGTCTCTTCCGGGTGCCTCTAGCAGCCGTGCACCGAATATGCGAACGTCTCCTGAGAGCTAGCAACCAAAAGGGCTAGCATGGAAAGCTGTTGCTCAGCCTCATCTGCTCATGGCACTGCTTGCACACGTGCTCAGAGACTGGGGCTGCTTGCTTGCCTTGCCACCTCCAACTTCAAACGTATCCCGGGGCTCCGTACCCGGTCCCTCCTGCAGCCCTGCACCGAAAATGAGAATGCCTCGGGTTATCTATTACCAAGAAGGGTTTAGCCTGGAAAGCTGTTGCTCAGCTTCATCTGCCCATGGCTCTGCTTGAACAGGTGAACAGAGACGTGGGCTGCTTGCTTTCCGTGCCACATCAATCTTCAAACGTAACCAAAGGGTCCCTGACGGGTGCCTCCCACAGCCCTGACCTTAATATGCGAATGTCTCAGGATATCTCTTACCAAGAAGGGGCTACCCTGGAAAGCTGTTGCTCAGCCTCATCTGCCCATGGCACTACTCGCACAGGCACAAAGAGAATGGGGCTCCTTGCTTGCCTTGCCACCTCAAGCATCAAACGCAACCCGGGGCTTCGTGCCCGGTCCCTCCAGAAGCCCTGCACCGAAAATGCGAACGTCTCAGGATGTCTCTTACTAAGAAGGGGCTAGCCTGGAAAGCTGTTGCTAAGCCTCATCTGCCCATGGCACTCCTTGCACAGGCGCCCAAATTCTGGGGCTGCTTGCTTGTTTTGCCACCTCAATCTTCAAACGTAACCAGGGGCTCCGTGACGGGTACCTCCAGCAGCCCTGCTAAGTATATGCGAACGTCTCCATATACCTCGCACCCAGAATGGGGTAGCCTTGAGAGCTGTTGCTCAGCCTCATCTGCCCATGGCACTGCTTGCACAGGTGCTCAGAGACTGCGGCTGCTTGCTTGCCTTGCCACCTCAAACTTTAAACGTATCTTGAGGCTCCCTGCCCAGTCCCTCCAGCAGCCCTCCACTGAAAATGCAAACGCCTCGAGTTACCTATTGCCAAGCAGGGGTTAGCCTGGAAAGCAGTTGCTCAGCCTCATCTGCTCATGGCACTGCTTGCACAGGTGCTCAGACACTGGGGCTGCTTGCTTGCCTTGCCACCTCAAACTTCAAACGTATCTTGGGGATCCCTGCCGGTTACCTCCAGGAGACCTGCACCAAAAATGAGAACATCTCCGGATAGATCGCACCCAGAAGGGAATAGCCTTTAAAGCTGTTGCTCAGCCTCATCTGCCCATGGCACTGTTTGCACAGGTGCTCAGAGACTGCGGCTGCTTGCTTGCCTTGCCATCTCAATCTTCAAACGTAACCAAAGGGTCCCTGACTGGTGGCTACCACAGCCCTGACCTTAATATGCGAACGTCTCAGGATATGTCGTACCAAGAAGGGGCTAGCCTGGAAAGCTTTTGCTCAGCCTCGTCTGCTCATGGCACTGCTCGCACAGGCGCCCAGACACTGGGGCTGCTTGCTTGCCTTGCCACCTCAATCTTCAAACGTAACCAAAGGGTCCCTGACGGGTGCCTCCCACAGCCCTGACCTTAATATGCGAACGTCTCAGGATATCTCTTACCAAGAAGGGGCTAGCCTGGAAAGCTGTTGCTCAGACTCATCTGCCCATGGCACTGCTCGCACAGGCGCACAGAGACTTGGGTTTCTTGGTTGCCTTGCCACCTCAAACTTCAAACGTAGCCTAAGAGGTTTTTTCGGGTGTCTGCCGCAACCCTGATTCGAATATGCGACCGTTTCCAGATATCTAGAACACACAAGGGGCTAGTCTGAAAAGCTGTTGCTCAGCCTCATCTGCCCATGGCACTGCTCGCACAGGCGCACAGAGACTGGGGCTACTTGCTTGCCTTGCCACCTTAATCTTCAAACGTACCTTGGGGATCCCTGCCGGGTGCCTCCAGCAGACCTGCACCAAAAATGCAAACATCTCGGGATATCCCTTACCAAGAAGGGTTTAGCCTAGAAAGCTGTTGCTCATCCTCATCTGCCCATGGCACTGCTTGCACAGGTGCTCAGAGACTGGGGCTGCTTGCTTCCCTTGCCATCTCAATATTCAAACGTAACCAAAGGGTCCCTGACGGGAGCCTTCAGCAGCATTGCAACGAATATCCGAACAACTCCAGATAGCTCGCAACCAAACGGGCTAGCATGGAAAGCTGTTGCTCAGCCTCATCTGCCCATGGCACTGCTATCACAGATGCACAGAGACTGTGGCTGCTTGCTTGCCTTGCCACCTCACACTTCAAACGTAACCAAAGGGTCCCTGACGGGTGCCTCCCACAGCCCTGACCTTAATATGCGAACATCTCAGGATATCTCGTACCAAGAAGGGGCTAGCCTGGAAAGCTGTTGCTCAGACTCATGTGCCCATGGCACTGCTCACACAGGCGCACACTGACTGGGGCTGCTTGCTTGCCTTGCCACCTCAATCTTCAAACATAGCCCGGGGGTCTCTTCTGGGTGCCTCTAGCAGCTGTGCACCCAATATGCGAACGTCTCCAGAGAGCTAGAAACCAAACGGGCTAGCCTGGCAAGCTGTTGCTCAGCCTAATCTGCTCATGGCACTGCTTGCACACGTGCTCAGAGACTGGGGCTGCTTACTTGCCTTGCCACCTCCAACTTCAAACATATCCCGTGGCTCCGTACCCGGTCCCTCCTGCAGCCCTGCACCGAAAATGAGAATGCCTCGGGTTATCTATTACCAAGAAGGGGTTAGCCAGGAAAGCTGTTGCTCAGCCTCATCTGCCCATGGCACTGCTCACACAGGCGCACAGAGACGTGGGCTGCGTGCTTGCCTTGCCACTTCAATCTTCAAACGTAACCAAAGGGTCCCTGACGGGTGCCTCCCACAGCCCTGACCTTAATATGCGAATGTCTCAGGATATCTCTTACCAAGAAGGGGCTACCCTGGAAAGCTGTTGCTCAGCCTCGTCTGCCCATGGCACTGCTCGCACAGATGCACAAAGAGTGGGGGTGCTTGCTTACCTTGCCACCTCAAACTTCAAATGTATCCAAGGGCTCCCTGACCGGTCCCTCCAGCAGCCCTGCACCGAAAATGTGAACGTCTCCAGATAGCTTGCAACCAGAATGGGCTAGCCTGGAAAGCTGTTGCTCAGCCTCATCTGCCCATGGCACTGCTCTCACAGATGCACAGAGACTGGGGCTGCTTGCTTGCCTAGCCACCTCAATCTTCAAACGTAACCAGGGGGTCCCTAACGGGTGCCTCCAGCAGCTCTGTAAAGAATTTGCCAATGTCTCCAGATAGCTCGCACCCAGAACGTGCTAGCCTGGAGAGCTGTTTCTCAGCCTCATCTGCCCATGGCACTGCTTGCACAGGTGCTCAGACACTGGGGCTGCTTGCTTGCCTTGGCACCTCAGTCTTCAAACGTAACCAAAGGGTCCCTGACGGGTGCCTCCCACAGCCCTGACCTTAATAAGCGAACGTCTCAGAATATCTCGTACTAAGAAGGGGTTAGCCGGGAAAGCTGTTGGTCAGCCTCATCTGCCCATGGCACTGCTCTCACAGGTGCTCAGACATTGGGGCTGCTTGCTTGCCTTGCCACCTCGATTTTCAAACGTAGATTGGGGATTCCTGCCGGGTCCCTCCAGCAGACCTGCACCAAAAATGCAAACATCTCGGGATATCCCTTACCAAGAAGGGTTTAGCCTAGAAAGCTGTTGCTCTTCCTCATCTGCCCATGGCACTGCTCGCACAGATGCACAAAGGCTGCTTGCATGCCTTGCTGCCTCATACTTCAGTCGTAGCCCAGGGCTGCCTGCCCGGTCCCTCCAGCAGCCCTGCACGGAGAATGCGAACGTCTAAGGATATCTCTTACCAAAAAGGGGCTAGCCTGCAAAGTTGTTGCTCAGCCTCATCTACCCTTGGCACTGCTCACACAGGTGCCCAGAGACTGGGGCTGCTTCCTTGCCTTGCCACCTCAAACTTCAAATGTAGCCTATGGGGTCCTTGCTGGGGGCCTCCCACAGCCTTCACCCGAATCTGCAAACGTCTCAGGATATCATTTACCAAGTATTGACTAGCCTGGAAAGCTGTTGCTCAGCCTCATCTGCCCATGGCAGTGACCGCACAGACGCACAGAGACTGGGCTGCTTGCTTGCCTTGCCACCTGAAACTTCAAACATAGCCTTGGGGGTCCTTGCCTGAACCCTCCCACGACCCTAACCTTAATATGCGAATGTCTCGAGATATATGTTACCAAGAAGGGGCTAGCCTGGAAAGCTGTTGCTCAGCCTCAACTGCCCATGGCACTGCTCACACAGGCGCACTGAGAGAGTGGGGCTGCTTGCTTGCCTTGCCACCTCAAACTTCAGACATAGCCCAGGGGTCCCTGATGGTTGCCTCTAACAACACTGACCAGAATATGTAAACGTCTCAAGGTATCTCGCACCCAGAATTGTCGAGCCGGGAAAGCTGTTTCTCGGCCTCATCTGCCCATGGCATTGCTTGCACAGATGCAGAGAGAGACTGAGGCTGCTTGCTTGCCTTCCCACCTCAAACTTCAAACATAGCCCAGGGGTTCCTGCTGGGTGCCTCTATCAGCACTGCACCAAAAATGCGACCATGTCCAGATAGGTCGCACCAAGAAGGGGCTAGCCTGGAAAGCTGTTGTGCAGCCTCATCTGCCCATGGCACTGCTCACACAGGTTCACAGAGAGACTGCGCTGCTCTCTTGCCTTGCCACATCAAACTTCAAAAAAAACCCGGGCGTCCCTGACGGATGCCTAAAGCAGCCCTGCACCAAAAATGCGAACGTCTCCGGATTGCTTGCACCAGGAAGGGGCTAGCCTGAAAGGTGTTGCTCAGCCTTATCTGCCCATGGAACTGCTCGCACAGGTGCACAGAGACTGCGGATGCTTTCTTTCCTTGCCAACTCAAACTTCAAATGTAGCCCTGGTGTCCCTACCGGGTGCCTCTAGCAGCCCTGCACAGAAGGTCCAAACTGTCTACAGATAGCTCACACCCAGAAGTGGTTAGGCTGGAAAGCTGTTGCTCAGGCTCATCTGCTTATGGCACTGCTTTCACAGACGCACAGAGACTGGGGCTGATTGCTTGCCTTGCCACCTCAATCTTCAAACGTAGCCACGGTGTCCCTGTCGGGTGCCTCCAGCAGAACTACACTGAAAATGCGAACATCTCCAGATAGATCGCACCCAGAAGGGACTAGCCTTGAAAGCTGTTTCTCAGCCTCATCTGCCCATGGCACTGCTCTCACAGATGCACAGAGACTGGGGCTGCTTGCTTCCCATGCAACCTTAAACTTGAAACGTATCCTAGGGGGTCTTTGCCAAGCGCCTGCCACAGCCCTGACCTGAATATGCAAACGTCTCAATATATCACTTACCAAGTACTGGCTAGCCTGGAAAGCTGTTGGTCAGCCTCATCTGCCCATGGAACTGCTCTCACAGATGCACAGAGACTGGGGCTGCTTGCTTGCCTTGCCACTTCAGTTTTCAAATGTAGCCTAGGGGATCCTTGCTGGGGGCCTCCCGCAGCCCTCACCCAAATATGCAAACATCTCAGCATATCTCTTACCAAGTATTGTCTGGCGTGTAAGGCTGTTGTTCAGCCTGATCTGCCCATGGCACTGCTCGCGCAGGCACACAGAGACTGGGGCTGCTTGCTTTCTTTGCCACCTCAAACTTCCAACGTATCCCAAGGGACCCTTGCCAGGGGCCTACCGCAGCCCTGAACCGAATATGTGAACGTCTCAGGATATCTTGATAGAGGGGATTGTAAGAAATGTGAAACTATAATGAAAAGCCTTAATATTTTCTAGTTTTTAGTAGTCTTTAGTACTATAACTTGTATTTCTGCATGCATAGTGATCTAACAATATAACTGTTACACTAATCCCTGTTTTCTCATTAAGGAATGTAGTGGAAGGACATGGGCACAAGCTATCACTTAGTCGTTAGACAAAATAATTAAGTGAAACAAAAGTGGTCTTGATTCTCGGCAAATAATTGGGATAATTGTGGGATAAAAGAGACTCCTAAATAACTCTACTCCAGACAGCTCAGCCTTGGGAGGGCAAATGCGCTAAGCTACAGAGATAAGGAGGCACCAAGAGAGCAACAAGACCGGAGCAAAACAACCTGAAGGACATGATATACGTGATGCTAGAACTGAGTTTGCGCAGAAACAAATGTCAATCAGTGAACAGCGTGATGAAGAGGATGGGCCTTCATCTTGGGACCCCCGAAGACCACCCAAAGATACTAACAGACATGTGTGAAAGATATTTACATATGCTAATTAGTTCCTAGAAATATAATGAATAATTACCTGTGTGATTGCATTTAACCTGAAGCAACAGGGTGTCTGGCGCGCACGTTTGGAGGAGAAATCCCCCGTGTGCCCGGCGCCGCAATAAAGAATACCTGCTTAACAGTATACATTGTACTGTTAGGTTTTTCTTACCGGATCTTCGAATCAATCTCTTACCAAGTATTGGCTAGCCTGGCAAGCTGTTGCTCAGCCTCATCTGCCCATTGGCACTGCTCTCACAGATGCACAGAGACTGGGGCTGCTTGCTTTCCTTCCAAACTCAAACTTCGGACGTAGCCCTGGTGTCCCTGCCGGGTGCCTCTAGCAGTCCTGCACAGAAGGTCCAAAAGTCTACAGATAGCTCACACCCAGAAGTGGCCTGGCAGGAAAGCTGTTGCTCAGCCTCATCTGCTCATGGCACTGATTGCACAGACACACAGAGACTGGGGCTGCTTGCTTGCCTTGCCACCTCAAACTTCATAAGTAGCCTAGGGGGTCCTTGCCGTTCCCCTCCCACTGCCCTGACCTGAATACGCGAACGTCTCGCGATATGTCTTACCAAGAAATGCCTAGCCTGGAAAGCTGTTGCTCAGCCTTATCTGCTCATGGCACTGCTTGCACAGATGCACAGAGACTGGGGCTGCTTGCTTGCCTTGCCACTTCTATTTTCAAACGTAGCCCATGGATCCCTAGCGGGTGCCTCCAGCAGACCTGCACTGAAAATGCGAAAGTCTACGGATATCTCGCACCCAGAAGGGGCTAGCCTGAAAGCTGTTTCTCAGCTTCATCTGCCCATGGCACTACTTGCACACGCTCGCAGATACTGAGGCTTCTTGCTTGCCTTGCTCCCTCAAACTTCAAACGTAGCCTAGGGGGTCCTTGCCAAGCTCCTCCAGCAGCCCTGACCAGAATATGCGAATGTCTCAGGATATCTCTTACCAAGTTAGGGCTAGCCTTGAAAGCTGTTGCTCAGCCTCATCTGCCCATGGCACTGCTTGCACAGTTGCACAGAGACTGGGGCTGCTTGCTTGCCTTGACACCTGAAACTACAAACTTAGCCTAGTGGGTCTTTGCCAAGGGCCTCCCGCAGCCGTGACTCGAATATGCGCGCGTCTCAGGATATCTCTTATCAAGAAGGGGCTAGACTGGAAAGCTGTTTCTCAGCCTCATCTGCCCATGGCACTGGTCGCACAGGCGCACAGAGACTGGGGCTGCTTGCTTGCCTTGCCACCTCCAACTTCCAACGTAGCCTAGGGGGTCCTTGGCAGGGGGCTCCCGCAGCCCGGACCCGAATATGCGAACGTCTCAGGATATCTCTTACCAAGTATTCGCTAGCCTGGAAAGCTGTTGCTCAACCTCATCTGCCCATGGCACTGGTCTGACAGATGCACAGAGACCGGGGCTGCTTGCTTGCCTTGCCACCTCAAACTTCAAACGAATACTAGGGGGTCCTTGCCAAGCTCCTTCCACAGCCCTGACCCGAATATGCGAGTGTCTCAGGATATCTCTTACCAAGAAGGGTTTAGCCTGGAAAGCTGTTGCTCAGCCTCATCTGCCCATGGCACTACTCGCACAGACGCACAGAGACTGGAGCTGCTTGCTTGCCTTGCCACCTCAATCTTCAAATGTAGCCCGGGGATCCCTGTCGGGTGCCTCCAGCAGACCTGCACTGAAAATGCAAACATCTCCAGATAGCTCGCAACCAGAAGGGGCTAGCCTGCAAAGCAGTTTCTCAGCCTCCTCTGCCCATGGCACTGCTTGCACAGGCGCACGGAGACTGCGGATGCTTACTTTCCTTGCCAACTCAAACTTCAAATGTAGCCCTGGTGTCCCTGCCGGGTGCCTCTAGCAGCCCTGCACAGAAGGTCCAAACGTCTACAGATAGCTCACACCTAGAACTGGCTAGGCTGGAAAGCTGTTGCTCAGCCTCATCTGCTTATGGCACTGCTTTCACAGACGCACAGATACCGGGGCTGCTTGCTTGCCTTGCCACCTCAAACTTCAAACGTAGCCTAGTGGGACCTTGCCAAGCTCCTTCCGCAGACCTGACCGGAATATGCGAGAGTCTCACAGAATCACAGAATCACAGAATAGTGGGGGTTGGAAGGGACCTCTGTGGGTCATCTAGTCCAACCCCCCTACCGAAGCAGGGTCACCTACAGCAGGCTGCACAGGACCTTGTCCAGGCGGGTCTTGAATATCTCCAGAGAAGGAGACTCCACAACCTCCCTGGGCAGCCTGTTCCAGTGCTCCGTCACCCTCAGAGGGAAGAAGTTCTTCCTCATGTTCAGACGGAACTTCCTGTGCCTGAGTTTGTGCCCATTGCCCCTTGTCCTGTCACTGGGCACCACTGAAAAGAGCTTGGCCCCATCCTCCTGACACCTACCCTTCAGATATTTATAAGCATTTATTAGGTCCCTTCGCAGCCTTCTCTTCTTCAGGCTGAACAAGCCCAGTTCCCTCAGCCTCTCCTCGTAGGGGAGATGCTCCAGTCCCCTCACCATCCTTGTAGCCCTCCGCTGGACTCTCTCCAGTAGCTCTTCATCTTTCTTGAACTGGGGAGCCCAGAACTGGACACAGTACTCCAGATGAGGCCTCACCAGGGCAGTGTAGAGGGGAAGGAGAACCTCCCTCGTCCTGCTGGCCACACTCTTCTTGATGCACCCCAGGATCCCATTGGCTTTCTTGGCAGCCAGGGCACACTGCTGGCTCATGGTTAACCTGTCGTCCACCAGGACACCCAGGTCCCTCTCCGCAGAGCTGCTCTCCAGCAGGTCCACCCCAAGCCTGTACTGGTGCATGAGGTTGTTCCTCCCGAGGTGCAGGACCCTGCACTTGCCTTTGTTGAACCTCATCAGGTTCCTCTCTGCCCAGCTTTCCAGCCTATCCAGGTCACGCTGAATGGCAGCACAGCCTTCCGGTGTGTCTACCACACCTCCCAGTTTGGTGTCATCAGCAAACTTGCTGAGGGTACATTCTAACTCTTCATCCAGGTCGTTGATGAAGAAGTTGAACAAGACTGGGCCCAGTACTGACCACTGGGGGACACCACTTGTTACCAGCCTCCAACTAGACTCAGCGCCGCTGATGACAACCCTCTGAGTTCTGCCATTCAGCCAGTTCTCTATCCACTTCACCGACCACTCATCCAGCCCACACTTCCTCAGCTTCCCTAGGAGGATATCATGGGAGACTGTGTCGAAAGCCTTGCTGAAGTCAAGGTAGATAACATCCACGGCTCTCCCTTCGTCTACCCAGCCAGTCATGTCATTGTAGAAAGCTATTAGATTGGTCAGGCATGATTTCCCCTTGGTGAATCCATGCTGACTACTCCTGATAACCTTCTTTTCTTCCACTTGCTTGATGATGGCCTCCAGGATAAGCTGCTCCATCACCTTTCCCGGGATGGAGGTGAGGCTGACCGGCCTGTAATTCCCTGGGTCCTCCTTCTTGCCCTTTTTGAAGATTGGAGTGACATTGGCCTTTCTCCAGTCCTCGGGCACCTCTCCTGTACTCCAGGACCTCTCAAAGATGATGGAGAGTGGCTCAGCAATGACATCCGCCAGCTCCCTCAGCACTCGTGGGTGCATTCCATCGGGGCCCATGGATTTGTGGAAGTCCAGATCGCTTAAGCGATCCCTCACACAGTCCTCCTCGACCAAGGGAAAGTCGTCCTCTTTGTAGGCTTCTTCTCTTACCTCCGGGGCCTGGGATTCCTGAGGGCCAGTCTTAGCACTGAAGACTGAAGCAAAGAAGGCATTCAGTAGCTCTGCCTTCTCCGCATCCTCCGTCACCAGGACACCCGCCTCATTCAGCAGCGGCCCCACGTTGTCCCTAGCCTTCCTTTTGCTGCTGATGTAGTTGAAGAAGCCCTTCTTGTTGTTTTTGACATCCCTTGCCAGCTTCAATTCCAGGTGAGCCTTGGCCTTCCTCGTCGCATCCCTGCACGCTCTCACCACTTTTCTGTACTCTTCCCAAGTGGCCTGCCCCTCTTTCCACATTCCATGGACCTTTCTCTTCTGCCTGATCTCCGCTAGAAGCTCCTTGTTTAACCATGCAGGTCTCCTGCCTCCTTTGCTCGATTTCTTTCTCAGGGGGATGCATTGCTCCTGTGCATGGAAGAAGTGTTGTTTAAAGAGCGACCAGCACTCATGGACCCCCCTGCCTTCGAGAGCCCTGGCCCACGGGATTCCTCCCAGTAGCTCCTTGAAGAGGGCAAAGTCAGCCCTCCTGAAGTCCAGGGTTTTGATCCTGCTTATCGCCCTGCTTCCTCCACGCAGGATCCTGAACTCGACCATTTCATGGTCACTGCAGCCGAGTCTACCTCCAACCTTCACATCCTCCACCAGTCCCTCCTTGTTTGTTAACACGAGGTCCAGCAGCGCGCCTTTCCTTGTTGGTTCCTCCACCACTTGCATCAGAAAGTTATCATCGATGCTCTGTAGGAACCTCCTGGATTGCGCCTGCCTAGCTGTATGGTCTTCCCAGCTGATGTCAGGGTGGTTGAAGTCCCCCATGAGAACCAGGGCCTGTGACTGTGAGGCTGCTTGCAGCTGCCTGTAGAAGGCCTCATCAACCTCCTCCTCCTGGTCAGGTGGCCTGTAGTACACACCCACCGTAATGTCACCCTTATGAGCCTGTCCCTTAATTCTAACCCACAAGCTTTCAACTCGTTCCTCATTTGCCCCCAGGCCAAGCTCAATGCATTCTACTTGCTCCCTCACATATAGAGCAACTCCCCCACCTCTCCTTGTTGGCCTGTCTTTCCTAAATAGTCTGTAGCCATCTATGACAGCATGCCAGTCATGCGAGTTGTCCCACCCCGTTTCTGTGATGGCGACCAAGTCGTAGCCGTCCTGCTGTATAATGGCTTCCAGCTCCTCCTGTTTATTGCCCATGCTACGTGCATTGGTGTAAACACACTTGAGCTGGGCTGTCAATCTCACCCCTGGCCTTGACACGCCAAGCCTATGCTCATCCCTAGTGAGCTGGGCAGTATCCCCTTCCCCCTTCGAACCTAGTTTAAAGCCCTCTCAATGAGCCCCGCCAGCTCGTGGCCAAGAATCCTTTTTCCCCTTTGAGATAGCTGAGTTCCACCTGTCGCCAGCAGGCCCGGTGCTGTGTACACCTTTCCATGATCAAAGAAGCCAAAATTTGACCGATGGCACCAGTCCCTGAGCCACCTGTTAACCAGGTGAGTTTTCCTGCCCCTTTCAGTGCTGTTCCCTGCCACTGATGGGATGGAGGAAAACACCACCTGCGCCCCTGATCCCTCAACCAGTCGCCCCAGTGCCCTGAATTCCCTTTTGATGGCCTTGGGACTTCTTTCTGCGATCTCGTCCTCGCCAACCTGCATTACCAAGAGGGGGTAGTAATCAGAAGGCCGCACCAGACCAGGGAGTTCCTTAGCAACATCCCTAACCCGGGCCCCAGGGAGGCAGCAGACTTCCCTGTGGGATGGGTCCGGTCAGCAGATCGGGCCCTCTGTTCCCCTCAGAAGGGAATCACCTATGACAATGACCCTCCTTTTTTTCTTAGTTGAGGCAGTTGTAATATGTGGGGCTGTCTGACTCGTCCTAGGCAACCCCCTGGATGGATCTTCACCTTCACCCACATCCTCTGTGGCCAGTCCCTCACATTCCAGAGCCCCATATCTGTTGCTTAAGGGCAACTGGGCCGGTGAGGGAGGCCGGGGGGAGATTCGCTTGGCCCCCCGAGCAGGGACCCGTTTCCATTTCCCCCCATCTCTTAGGCCCCCTCTTTCTGCTCCGTGGCAAGAGGGTAGGGGGTTCTCTGCTTTCTGTGGAGCCGCCTCCTGCTGCCTCGGCCTCAGGGAGGGCAGGGTGCTGCCCCACCAGTCGATCTCCCTCTCACACTCCCGGATGCTCCTCAGCCTCTCCACTTCCTCCTTCAGCTCTGCCACCAGGCTGAGCAGGTCATTCACCTGCTCGCACCGAACACAGCCGTTGTCTCTGCTGTCCGCCGGTACGAGCGCCAGGCTCAGGCACTCCCTGCAGCCAGAGACCTGGACACCCGCGTTCTTGCGTGGGGCCTCCGTCTGGGTCCCCACACTCCTTCGAGCAACAGCTTTACCACGGGTGGTAACCATGGCTAGAATATCTCCTGGAAGAGCGATGCCTACTACTTGAGTTGCCAGAAGGGGCGGCTATACCCTGCCAGTCGCCTTCCCCGCTCGCCCTGCCTGCGCGAACTGCCGCGCAAACTGCTGCACCGCTCCCGGGCTGCTGCGCCGCCTCTGTTTGCCAGCTCTGTTTGCCCGCGCTCCTGGTCGCTCGCGCTCCCTGGGGGCTGCTCTTATCCGTGAGGTTGTTTGGCCGCTGTCACACTCTACTCCGCCCCCGCTGAGTCAGAGCTGCCTCTCGTTGGCAGTTCCCGCTTTCCCGCTCGGGGGGGGGGGGCTGGGGTCTCCTCTCTCTCTCTCAGCGCTTTTTGCCGCCTCGCCGCTGCGGTTTTGCCACCGGAGAAAGGGTCCCTCGGCGCAAGCCTCTGCTCCAGAACCCTTCACATTCACTAGCTACGCACTTTTTCCAAGAAGGGGCTAGCCTGGAAAGCTCTTGCTCAGCCTCATCTGCCCATGGCACTGGTCGCACAGGCGCACATAGACTGCGGCTGCTTGCCTGTCTTGCCACGTCAAACTTCAAACGTAGCCCTGGACTCTGTGCTTTTTGCCTCCAGCAGCCGTGCTCTGAAAATGCGAAAGTCACCAGACAGCCCGCACCCAGAAAGGGCTAGCCCGGAAAGCTGTTGCTCAGCCTCTTCTGCCCATGGCACTGCTCGCACAGGCGCACAGAGACTGGGGCTGCTTACTTGCCTTGCCACCTTAAACTTCTAACATAGCCCGGGTGTCCCTTCCGGGTGCCTCTAGCAGCCCTCCACCGAAAATGCGAACGTCTTGGGATATCTATCGCCAAGAAGGGTTTAGCCTGGAAAGATGTTGCTCAGCCTCATCTGCCCATGGCACTGCTTGCTCAGGTTCACAGAGACTGGGGTTGCATGCTTGCCTTGCCACCTCAATTTTCAAACGAATCCCTAGGATCCCTGCCGGGTTCCTCCAGCAGACCTTCACTGAAGATGCGAACGCCTCAGGATATGTCTTAGCAAGAAGGGGCTAGCCTGGAAATCTGTTGTTCAGCCTCATCTGCCCATGGCACTGCTCGCACAGGCGCACAGAGACTGGTGCTGCTTGCTTCCCTTGCTACCTCAAATTTCAAACGTAGCCTAGGAAATCTTTGCTGGGGGCATCCCGCAACCCTCACCCGAATATGCAAATGTCTCTAAATATCACTTACCAAGTATTGACTAGCCTGGTAAGCTGTTGCTCAGCCTCATCTGCCCATGGCACTGCTCGCACAGGCGCACAGAGACTGAGGCTGCTTGCTTTCCTTGCCAACTCAAACTAGAAACGTAGCCTAGGGGGTCTTTGCCGGATGTTCGTCGCACCCTTGTCCCGAATATGCGAGTGTCTCAGGATATCTCTTACCAAAAAGGGGCTAGCCTGGAAAGCTCTTGCTCAGCCTCATCTGCCCATGGCACTGCTCGCACAGGCGCACAGAGACTGGGGCTGCTTGCTTGCTCTGCCACCTGAAACTTCAAACGTAGCCTAGGAGGTCCTTGGCAGGGGCCTCCCACCGCCCTGACCCAAATATGCGTAAGACTCAGGATATCTCTTCCCAAGAAGGTGATAGCCTGGAAAGCTGTTGCTCAGCCTCATCTGCCCATGGCACTGCTCGCACAGGCGCACAGAGACTGGGGCTATTTGCTTGCCCTGCCACCTCAACGTTCAGTCGCAGCCTAGGGGACCCTTGCCAGGAGCCTGGCGCACCCCTGTCCCGAATATGCGAGCATCTCAGGATATCTTTTACCGCGAAGGGTCTAGCCTGGAAAGCTGTTGCTCAGCCTCATGTGCCCATAGCACTGCTCACACAGGCGCACAGAGACTGGGGCTGCTTGCTTGCTTTGCCACCTCAAAATTCAAACAAATCGCGGGCGTCCCTGCAGGGTGCCTCCAGCAGCCCTGCACGGAATATGAGAAAGTCTCCAGATAGCTCGCACACAGAAGGGGTAGCCTCGAAAGCTCTTGATACAGCCTCATCTCCCCATGGCACTGGTCGCACAGGCGCACAGAGGCTGGGGCTGGTTGCTTGCCCTGACACCTCAAACTACAAACGTAGCCTAGGGGGTCTTTGCCTTGCACCTGCCACAGCCCCGACCTGAATATGCGAACGTCTCAGGATATCTCTTACCAAGAAGGGGCTAGACTGGAAAGCTCTTGCTCAACCTCGTCTGCCCATGGCACTGCTCGCACATATGCACGGAAACTGGGGCTGATTCCTTGCATTGCCCCCGCAAACTTCAAAAATAACCCGGGACTTCATGCTTTGTGCCTGCAGCATCCGTGCTGCGAAAATGCGCACGTCTCCAGATAGCCCGCACCCAGAAGGGGCTAGCCTGGATAGCTGTTGGTCAGCCTCATCTGCCCATGGCACTGCTTGCACCGCCGCACAGAGACTGGAGCTGGTTGCTTGCCTTGCCACCTCAAACTTCAAACGTAGCCTGGCGGTCCGTTGCCAGGGGCCTCCTGCAGCCCTGACCCGAATATGCGAAAGTCTCAGGATATCTCTTACCAAAAAGGGGCTAGCCTTGAAAGATGTTGCTCAGCCTCATCTGCCCATGGCACTGCTCGCACAGGCGCACAGAGACTGGGGCTGCTTGCTTGCCTTGCCACCTCAAACTTCAAACATAATCTAGGGGGTCCTATGATGGCGCCTCCCGCAGCCCTGCACCAAAAATGGCAAACGTCTCAGGATATCTCTTAACAAGAAAAGGCTAGCCCGGAAAGGTGTTGCTCAGCCTCATCTGCCCATGGCACTGCTCACACAGGCGCACAGAGGCTGGGGCTGCTTGCTTGCCTTGGCACCTCAAACTACAATCGTAGCCTAGGGGGTCTTTGCCTTGCGCCTGCCACAGCTCCGACCTGAATATGCGAACGTCTCAGGATATCTCTTACCAAGAAGGGGCTAGACTGGAAAGCTCTTGCTCAACCTCATCTGCCCATGGCACTGCTCGCACATATGCACAGAAATGGGCTGCTTCCTTGTCTTGCCCCCGCAAACTTCAAAAATAACGCGGCACTTCATGCTTTGTGCCTCCAGCATCCGTGCTGCGAAAATGCGCACGTCTCCAGATAGCCCGCACCCAGAAGGGGCTAGCCTGGATAGCTGTTGGTCAGCCTCATCTGCCCATGGCACTGCTTGCACCGCCGCACAGAGAATGGAGCTGCTTGCTTGCCTTGCCACTTCAAACTTCAAACATAGCCCGGGACTTCGGGCGTTGTGCCTCCAGCAGCCGTGCTCCGAAAATGCCAAAGTCTCCAGATAGCCCGCACCCAGAAGCGACTAGCCCGGAAAGCTGTTGCTCAGCCTCATCTGCCCATGGCACTGCTCACAGAGGCGTACAGAGACTGGGGATGCTTGCTTGCCTTTCCACCTCAAAATTCAAACAAATCGCGGGCGTCCCTGCAGGGTGCCTCCAGCAGACCTGCACGGAAAATGCGTATGTCTCCAGATAGCCCGCATCCAGTAGGCGCTAACCTGGAAAGCTGTTGCTCAGCCTCATCTGCCCATGGCAGTGCTCGCACAGCCGGACCGATACTAGGCCTGCTTGCTTGCCTTGTTACCTCAAACTTCAAACGTCGTCTTGGGGGTCTTTTCCTTGTGCCTGCCACAGCCCCGATCTGAATATGCGAACGTCTCAGGATATCACTTACCAAGGAGGGGCTAGCCTGGAAACCTGTTGCTCAGCCTCATGTGCCCATAGCACTGCTCACACAGGCGCATAGAGACTGGGGCTGCTTGCTTGCCTTGCCACGTCAGTTTCAAACGTAGCCTGGGTCTCCGTGCTTTTCGCCTCCAGCAGCCGTGCTCCGAATATGCGAACGTCTCCAGATAGTCCGCAGCCAGAAGGCTTATCCCGGAAATCTGTTGCTCAGACTCAACAGCCCATGGCACTGCTCGCACAGGCGCACAGAGACTGGGTAAGCTTGCTTGCCTTGCCACCTCAAACCTCAAACGTAGCCTAGCGGGTCCTTGACCAGCTCCTCCCGCCCCCGTGACCCGAATATGCAAGTGTCTCAGGATATATTTTTCAAAGAAGGGGCTAGCCCGGAAAGCTGTTGCTCAGCATCATCTGCCCATGGCACTGCTCGCACAGATGCACAGAGACTGGGGCTGCTTGCTTGCCTTGCCCCCTCAGACTTCAAAAATAGCACGGCACTTCGTTCTTTGTGCATCCAGCAGCCGTGCTGCGAAAATGCGAACATCTCCACATAGCCCACACCCAGAAGGGGCTAGCCTGGAAAGCTGTTGCTCAGCCTCTTTTGCCTATGACACTGCTCGCACAGGCGCACAGAGACTGCGGCTGCTTGCTTGCCTTGACACCTCAAACTTCAAACGTAGCCTAGGGGGTCCTTGCCGGGCCCCTCCCACAGCCCTTACCTTAATATGCGAACGTCTCAGGATATATGTTAACGAAAAGCAACTAGCCTGGAAAGCTGTTGCTCAGCCTCATCTGCCCATGGCACTGCTTGCACAGGTGCTCAGAGACTGAGGCTGCTTGCTTGCCTTGCCACCTCAAACTTCAAACGTATCCTACGGGGTCCCTGCCGGGCCCCTTCCACAGCCCTGACCTTAATATGCAAACGTCTCAGGATATCTCTTACCAAGCAGGGGCTAGCCTGGAAAGCTGTTGCTCAGCCTCATCTGCTCCTGGCACTGCTCGCACAGGCGCTCAAACACTGGGGCTGCTTGATTGCCTTGCCACCTCAAACTTCAAACGTAGCCTGGGGCTCCCTGCTGGGTCCCTCTAGCAGCCTTTCACCGAAAATGCGAACGCCTCTAGAAAGATCGCCCCCAGAAGGCGCTAGCCTGGAAAGCTGTTGCTCACCCTCATCTGCCCGTGGCACTGCTCGAACAGGCGCACAGAGACTGGGGCTGCTTGCTTGCCTTGCCACCTCAAACTTCAAACGTAGCCTAGGGGGTCCTTGCCGGGCCCCTCCCACAGCCCTGACCTTAATATGTGAACGTCCCAGGATATCTTTTACCAAGAAGGGGCTAGCCTGTAAAGCTGTTGCTCAACCTCATCTCCCCATGGCACTTCTCTCACAGAAGCGCAGAGACTGGGGCTGCTTGCTTGCCTTGCCACCTCAAACTTCAAACATAACCAGGTCTCCCTGCAGGGTGCCTTAAGCAGCCGTGCAACAAATATGCGAATGTCTCCAGATAGTTCGCACCAAGAAGGGGCTAGCCTGGAAAGCTATTGCTCAGCCTCATCTGCCTATTGCACTGCTCGCACAGGCGCACAGAGACTGGGGAAGTTTGCTTGCCTTGCCACCTCAAACTTCAAACGTATTCTTGCGGGTTTTTGTCGGGCCCCTCCCACAGCCCTGAACTTAATATGCGAACGTCTCAGGATATATGTTAACGAGAAGAGGCTAGCCTGGAAAGCTGTTGCTCAGCCTCATCTGCCCATGGCACTGCTTGCACAGGCACACAGAGACTGGGGCTGCTTGCTTGCCTTACCACCTCAAACTTCAAACGTAGACTAGGGGGTCCCTTCCGGGTGCCTCCATCAGCCGTGCACCGAATATGCGAACGTCTCCACATAGCTTGCACCCAGAACGGGCTAGCCTGGAAAGTTGTTGCTCAGCCTCATCTGCCCGTTGCTCTGCTCGCACAGGCGCCCAGAGTCGGGGGTGCTTGCTTGCCTTGCCACCTCCAACTTCAAACATAACCAGGGGGTCCCTGTCTGGTCCCTCCAGCAGCCCTGACCTTAACATGCTAACGTCCAAGGATATCTATTACCAAGAAGGGGCTAGCCTAGAAAGCTCTTGCTCATCCTCATCTGCTCATGGCACCGCTTGCACAGGTGCTAAGACACTGGGGCTGATTGCTTGCCTTGCCACCTCACTCTCGAATCGCATCTTGGGGATCCTTGCCGAGTGACTCCAGCGGACCTGCACCAAAAAAGCGAACATCTCCAGATAGCTTCCATCCAGAAGGGGCTAGCCTGGAAAGCTGTTGCTCAGCCACATCTGCCCATGTCACTGCACGCACAGGCGCACAGGGACTGGGGCTGCTTGCTTGCCTTGCCACCTCAATATTCAAACTTAACCAGGAATTCCCTGACTGGTGCCTCCAGCAGCCCTGCAAAGAATATGCGAATGTCTCCAGATAGCTCGCACAGAGAACTGGCTAGCCTGGAGAGCTGTTGCTCAGCCTCATCTGCTCGTGGCATTGCTTGCACAGGTGCTCAGACCCTGGGGCTGCTTGCGTGCTTTGCCACCTCAAACTTCAAACATATCCCGGGGCTCTCTACCCGATCCCTCCAGCAGCCCTGCACCGAAAATGACAATGCCTCTCGTTATCTGTTACCAAGAAGGGTTTAACCTGGAAAGCTGTTGGTCAGTCTCATCTGCCCATGGTACTGCTTGCACAGGCGCCCAGAAACTGGGGCTGCTTATTTGCCTTCAAACCTCAATCTTCAAGCGTAGCCCTGGGGTCCCTGACGCGTGCCTCCAGCAGCCCTGCAAATAATGTGCGAACATCTCCAGATCGCTCACACCCAGAACGGGCTAGCCTGGAAATCTGTTGCTCAGCCTCATCTGCCCATCACACTGCTTGCACAAGGAGACCAGAGTCTGCGGCTGTTTTCTTGCCTTGCCACCACAATCTTAAAACGTAACCAGGGGGTCCCTGACGGGAGCCTTTAGCCGCCCTGCTCCGAAAATGCGAACGTCTGCAGAAAGCTCGTACCCAGCAGGGGCAGCTCGGAAAGCTGTTGCTCAGCCTCATCTGCCCATGGCACTGCTCGCACAGAGGCACAGAGACTGGGACTGCTTGATTGCCTTGCCACCTCAATCTTCAAACGTAACTTTGGGGGTCAGTGCCGGGCGCCTCGGGCAGCCCTGCTCCCAAAATGCGAACGTCTGTAGATAGATCGCAGCCAGAAAGAGGTAGCCCGGAAAGCTGTTGCTCACCCTCATCTTCCCATGGCACTGCTCGCACAGAGGCACAGAGACTGGGGCTGCTTGCTTGCCTTGCCACCTCAGACGTCAAACGTATCTTGGTGATCCCTGCCGGGTACCTCCAGCAGACCTGCACTAAAAATGCGAACATCTCCAGACAGATTGCACCCAGAAGGGGCTAGCATGGAAAGCTGTTGCTCAGCCTCATCTGCCCATGGCACTGCTCACACAGGGGCACAGAGACCAGGGTTGCTTGCTTGCCTTGCCACCTCAAACGTCAAATGTATCCCGGGGCTCCTTGCCCAGTCCCTGCAGGAGCCGTGCACCGAAAATGCGAACGCCTCGGGTTATCTATTACCAAGAAGGGGTTAGCCAGGAAAGCTGTTGCTCAGCCTCATCTGCTCACGGCACTGCTCGCACAGATGCACAGAGACTGGGGCTGCTTGCTTGCCTTGCCACCTCAGACGTCAAACGTAGCTTGGTGATCCCTGCCGGTTTCCTGCAGCAGCCCTGCACCAAAGGTGTGAACGTCTCCAGATAGCTCGCACTTAGAAGGGTCTAGGCTGGAAAGTTGTTTCCCAGCCTCATCTGCCCATGGCACTGCTCGCACAGGCACCCAGAGACTGGGGCTGCTTGCTTGCCTTGCCACCTCAAACTTCAAATGTATCCAGGGGCTCTCTGCCTGGTCCCTCCAGCAGCCCGTCACAAAAAATGCAAACGTCTCCAGACAGCTTGCAACCAGAACGAGCTAGCCTAGAAAGCTGTTGCTCAGCATATCTGCCCATGGCACTGCTCGCACAGGCGCTCAGAGACTGGGGCTGCTTGCTTGCCTTGCCACCTCAAACTTCAAACGTAACCAGGGGGTCCCTGTCTGGTCCCTCCAGCAGCCCTGACCTTAACATGCTAACGTCTAAGGATATCTATTACCAAGAAGGGGTTAGCCTAGAAAGCTGTTGCTCATCCTCATCTGCTCATGGCACTGCTTGCACAGGTGCTAAGACACTGGGGCTGATTGCTTGCCTTGCCACCTCACTCTCGAAACGCATCTTGGGGATCCTTGCCGGGTGACTCCAGCGGACCTGCACCAAAAATGCGAACATGTCCAGATAGCTTCCATCCAGAAGGAGCTAGCCTGGAAAGCTCTTGCTAAGCCTCATCTGCCCATGGCACTGCTCGCACAGGCACCCAGAGACTGGGGCTGCTTGCTTGCCCTGCCACATCAAACTTCAAACATAGCCCGGGGGTCACTTCCGGGTGCCTCCATCAGCCATGCACCGAATATGCAAACGTCTCCAGATAGATTGCACACAGACCGGGCTAGTCTGGAAAGTTGTTGTTCAGCCTCATCTGCCCATGGAACTGCTCGCACAGATGCACAGAGACTGGGGCTGCTTGCTTGCCTTGCCACCTCAAACTTCAAACGTAGCCTAGGAGGTCCTTGCCGGGCGCCTCCCACAGCCCTGACTTGAATATGCGCGCGTCTCACTATATCTCTTACCAAAAAGGAGCTATCCTTGAAAGGTGTTGCTCAGCCTCATCTGCCCATGGCACTGCTCGCACAGGCGCCCACAGACTGGGGCTGCTTTCTTGCCTTGCTACCTAAAACTTCAAACGTATATATGTGGTCCCTGCTGGTTGCATCCAGCAGCCCTGACCTGAATAGGCGAACGTCTCCAGATAGCTTCCACGCAGAAGGGGCTAGCCTGGATAGCTGTTGCTCAGCCTCATCTGCCCATGGCACTGCTCACACAGGCGCATAGAGAATGGAGCTGCTTCCTTGCCTTGTCACCTCAATCTTCAAACGTAGCCTAGGGGGTCTTTGCCGGGCCCCTCCCACAGCCCTGACCTTAATATGCAAACGTCTCAGGATATCTCTTACCAGGAAGGGGCTAGCCTGGAAAGCTGTTGCTCAGCCTCATCTGCTCCTGGCACTGCTCGCACAGGCGCTCAAACACTGGGGCTGCATGATTGCCTTGCCACCTCAAACTTCAAACGTAGCCTGGGGCTCCCTGCTGGGTCCCTCTAGCAGCCTTTCACCGAAAATGCGAACGCCTCTAGAAAGATCGCCCCCAGAAGGCGCTAGCCTGGAAAGCTGTTGCTCACCCTCATCTGCCCATGGCACTGCTCGAACAGGCGCACAGAGACTGGGGCTGCTTGCTTGCCTTGCCACCTCAAACTTCAAACGTAGCCTAGGGGGTCCTTGCCGGGCCCCTCCCACAGCCCTGACCTTAATATGTGAACGTCCCAGGATATCTCTTAACAAGAAGGGGCTAGCCTGTAAAGCTGTTGCTCAACCTCATCTCCCCATGGCACTTCTCTCACAGATGCACAGAGACTGGGGCTGCTTGCTTGCCTTGCCACCTCAAACTTTAAACGTAGCCCAGGTCTCCCTGCAGGGTGCCTTAAGCAGCCGTGCAACAAATATGCGAATGTCTCCAGATAGTTCGCACCAAGAAGGGGCTAGCCTGGAAAGCTATTGCTCAGCCTCATCTGCCTATTGCACTGCTCGCACAGGCGCACAGAGACTGGGGAAGTTTGCTTGCCTTGCCACCTCAAACTTCAAACGTATTCTTGCGGGTTTTTGTCGGGCCCCTCCCACAGCCCTGAACTTAATATGCGAACGTCTCAGGATATATGTTAACGAGAAGAGGCTAGCCTGGAAAGCTGTTGCTCAGCCTCATCTGCCCATGGCACTGCTCGCACAGGCGCTCAGAGACTGGGGCTGCTTGCTTGCCTTGCCACCTCCAACTTCAAACATAACCAGGGGGTCCCTGTCTGGTCCCTCCAGCAGCCCTGACCTTAACATGCTAACGTCCAAGGATATCTATTACCAAGAAGGGGCTAGCCTAGAAAGCTCTTGCTCATCCTCATCTGCTCATGGCACCGCTTGCACAGGTGCTAAGACACTGGGGCTGATTGCTTGCCTTGCCACCTCACTCTCGAATCGCATCTTGGGGATCCTTGCCGGGTGACTCCAGCGGACCTGCACCAAAAAAGCGAACATCTCCAGATAGCTTCCATCCAGAAGGGGCTAGCCTGGAAAGCTGTTGCTCAGCCACATCTGCCCATGTCACTGCACGCACAGGCGCACAGGGACTGGGGCTGCTTGCTTGCCTTGCCACCTCAATATTCAAACTTAACCAGGAATTCCCTGACTGGTGCCTCCAGCAGCCCTGCAAAGAATATGCGAATGTCTCCAGATAGCTCGCACAGAGAACTGGCTAGCCTGGAGAGCTGTTGCTCAGCCTCATCTGCTCGTGGCATTGCTTGCACAGGTGCTCAGACCCTGGGGCTGCTTGCGTGCTTTGCCACCTCAAACTTCAAACATATCCCGGGGCTCTCTACCCGATCCCTCCAGCAGCCCTGCACCGAAAATGAGAATGCCTCTCGTTATCTGTTACCAAGAAGGGTTTAACCTGGAAAGCTGTTGGTCAGTCTCATCTGCCCATGGTACTGCTTGCACAGGCGCCCAGAAACTGGGGCTGCTTATTTGCCTTCAAACCTCAATCTTCAAGCGTAGCCCTGGGGTCCCTGACGCGTGCCTCCAGCAGCCCTGCAAATAATGTGCGAACGTCTCCAGATCGCTCACACCCAGAACGGGCTAGCCTGGAAATCTGTTGCTCAGCCTCATCTGCCCATCACACTGCTTGCACAAGGAGACCAGAGTCTGCGGCTGTTTTCTTGCCTTGCCACCACAATCTTAAAACGTAACCAGGGGGTCCCTGACGGGAGCCTTTAGCCGCCCTGCTCCGAAAATGCGAACGTCTGCAGAAAGCTCGTACCCAGCAGGGGCAGCTCGGAAAGCTGTTGCTCAGCCTCATCTGCCCATGGCACTGCTCGCACAGAGGCACAGAGACTGGGACTGCTTGATTGCCTTGCCACCTCAATCTTCAAACGTAACTTTGGGGGTCAGTGCCGGGCGCCTCGGGCAGCCCTGCTCCCAAAATGCGAACGTCTGTAGATAGATCGCAGCCAGAAAGAGGTAGCCCGGAAAGCTGTTGCTCACCCTCATCTTCCCATGGCACTGCTCGCACAGAGGCACAGAGACTGGGGCTGCTTGCTTGCCTTGCCACCTCAGACGTCAAACGTATCTTGGTGATCCCTGCCGGGTACCTCCAGCAGACCTGCACTAAAAATGCGAACATCTCCAGACAGATTGCACCCAGAAGGGGCTAGCATGGAAAGCTGTTGCTCAGCCTCATCTGCCCATGGCACTGCTCACACAGGGGCACAGAGACCGGGGTTGCTTGCTTGCCTTGCCACCTCAAACGTCAAATGTATCCCGGGGCTCCTTGCCCAGTCCCTGCAGGAGCCGTGCACCGAAAATGCGAACGCCTCGGGTTATCTATTACCAAGAAGGGGTTAGCCAGGAAAGCTGTTGCTCAGCCTCATCTGCTCACGGCACTGCTCGCACAGATGCACAGAGACTGGGGCTGCTTGCTTGCCTTGCCACCTCAGACGTCAAACGTAGCTTGGTGATCCCTGCCGGTTTCCTGCAGCAGCCCTGCACCAAAGGTGTGAACGTCTCCAGATAGCTCGCACTTAGAAGGGTCTAGGCTGGAAAGTTGTTTCCCAGCCTCATCTGCCCATGGCACTGCTCGCACAGGCACCCAGAGACTGGGGCTGCTTGCTTGCCTTGCCACCTCAAACTTCAAATGTATCCAGGGGCTCTCTGCCTGGTCCCTCCAGCAGCCCGTCACAAAAAATGCAAACGTCTCCAGATAGCTTGCAACCAGAACGAGCTAGCCTAGAAAGCTGTTGCTCAGCATATCTGCCCATGGCACTGCTCGCACAGGCGCTCAGAGACTGGGGCTGCTTGCTTGCCTTGCCACCTCAAACTTCAAACGTAACCAGGGGGTCCCTGTCTGGTCCCTCCAGCAGCCCTGACGTTAACATGCTAACGTCCAAGGATATCTATTACCAAGAAGGGGTTAGCCTAGAAAGCTGTTGCTCATCCTCATCTGCTCATGGCACTGCTTGCACAGGTGCTAAGACACTGGGGCTGATTGCTTGCCTTGCCACCTCACTCTCGAAACGCATCTTGGGGATCCTTGCCGGGTGACTCCAGCGGACCTGCACCAAAAATGCGAACATGTCCAGATAGCTTCCATCCAGAAGGGGCTAGCCTGGAAAGCTCTTGCTAAGCCTCATCTGCCCATGGCACTGCTCGCACAGGCACCCAGAGACTGGGGCTGCTTGCTTGCCCTGCCACATCAAACTTCAAACATAGCCCGGGGGTCACTTCCGGGTGCCTCCATCAGCCATGCACCGAATATGCAAACATCTCCAGATAGATTGCACACAGGCCGGGCTAGTCTGGAAAGTTGTTGCTCAGCCTCATTTGCCCATGGAACTGCTCGCACAGATGCACAGAGACTGGGGCTGCTTGCTTGCCTTGCCACCTCAAACTTCAAACGTAGCCTAGGAGGTCCTTGCCGGGCGCCTCCCACAGCCCTGACTTGAATATGCGCGCGTCTCACTATATCTCTTACCAAAAAGGAGCTATCCTTGAAAGGTGTTGCTCAGCCTCATCTGCCCATGGCACTGCTCGCACAGGCGCCCACAGACTGGGGCTGCTTTCTTGCCTTGCTACCTAAAACTTCAAACGTATATATGTGGTCCCTGCTGGTTGCATCCAGCAGCCCTGACCTGAATAGGCGAACGTCTCCAGATAGCTTCCACGCAGAAGGGGCTAGCCTGGATAGCTGTTGCTCAGCCTCATCTGCCCATGGCACTGCTCACACAGGCGCATAGAGAATGGAGCTGCTTCCTTGCCTTGTCACCTCAATCTTCAAACGTAGCCTAGGGGGTCTTTGCCGGGCCCCTCCCACAGCCCTGACCTTAATATGCAAACGTCTCAGGATATCTCTTACCAGGAAGGGGCTAGCCTGGAAAGCTGTTGCTCAGCCTCATCTGCTCCTGGCACTGCTCGCACAGGCGCTCAAACACTGGGGCTGCATGATTGCCTTGCCACCTCAAACTTCAAACGTAGCCTGGGGCTCCCTGCTGGGTCCCTCTAGCAGCCTTTCACCGAAAATGCGAACGCCTCTAGAAAGATCGCCCCCAGAAGGCGCTAGCCTGGAAAGCTGTTGCTCACCCTCATCTGCCCATGGCACTGCTCGAACAGGCGCACAGAGACTGGGGCTGCTTGCTTGCCTTGCCACCTCAAACTTCAAACGTAGCCTAGGGGGTCCTTGCCGGGCCCCTCCCACAGCCCTGACCTTAATATGTGAACGTCCCAGGATATCTCTTAACAAGAAGGGGCTAGCCTGTAAAGCTGTTGCTCAACCTCATCTCCCCATGGCACTTCTCTCACAGATGCACAGAGACTGGGGCTGCTTGCTTGCCTTGCCACCTCAAACTTTAAACGTAGCCCAGGTCTCCCTGCAGGGTGCCTTAAGCAGCCGTGCAACAAATATGCGAATGTCTCCAGATAGTTCGCACCAAGAAGGGGCTAGCCTGGAAAGCTATTGCTCAGCCTCATCTGCCTATTGCACTGCTCGCACAGGCGCACAGAGACTGGGGAAGTTTGCTTGCCTTGCCACCTCAAACTTCAAACGTATTCTTGCGGGTTTTTGTCGGGCCCCTCCCACAGCCCTGAACTTAATATGCGAACGTCTCAGGATATATGTTAACGAGAAGAGGCTAGCCTGGAAAGCTGTTGCTCAGCCTCATCTGCCCATGGCACTGCTCGCACAGGCGCTCAGAGACTGGGGCTGCTTGCTTGCCTTGCCACCTCAGATGTCAAACGTAGCTTGGTGATCCCTGCCGGGTACCTCCAGCAGACCTGCACCAAAAATGCGAACATATCCAGATAGATCGCACCCAGAAGGGAGTAGACTTGAAAACTGTTTCCCAGCCTCATCTGCCCATGGCACTGCTTGCACAGGCACACAGAGACTGGGTCTGCTTGCTTGCTTGCCTTGCCACCTCAAACTTGAAACGTAGACTAGGGGGTCCCTTCCGGGTGCCTCCATCAGCCGTGCACCGAATATGCGAACGTCTCCACATAGCTTGCACCCAGAACGGGCTAGCCTGGAAAGTTGTTGCTCAGCCTCATCTGCCCGTTGCTCTGCTCGCACAGGCGCCCAGAGACGGGGGTGCTTGCTTGCCTTGCCACCTCCAACTTCAAACATAACCAGGGGGTCCCTGTCTGGTCCCTCCAGCAGCCCTGACCTTAACATGCTAACGTCCAAGGATATCTATTACCAAGAAGGGGCTAGCCTAGAAAGCTCTTGCTCATCCTCATCTGCTCATGGCACCGCTTGCACAGGTGCTAAGACACTGGGGCTGATTGCTTGCCTTGCCACCTCACTCTCGAATCGCATCTTGGGGATCCTTGCCGGGTGACTCCAGCGGACCTGCACCAAAAAAGCGAACATCTCCAGATAGCTTCCATCCAGAAGGGGCTAGCCTGGAAAGCTGTTGCTCAGCCACATCTGCCCATGTCACTGCACGCACAGGCGCACAGGGACTGGGGCTGCTTGCTTGCCTTGCCACCTCAATATTCAAACTTAACCAGGAATTCCCTGACTGGTGCCTCCAGCAGCCCTGCAAAGAATATGCGAATGTCTCCAGATAGCTCGCACAGAGAACTGGCTAGCCTGGAGAGCTGTTGCTCAGCCTCATCTGCTCGTGGCATTGCTTGCACAGGTGCTCAGACCCTGGGGCTGCTTGCGTGCTTTGCCACCTCAAACTTCAAACATATCCCGGGGCTCTCTACCCGATCCCTCCAGCAGCCCTGCACCGAAAATGAGAATGCCTCTCGTTATCTGTTACCAAGAAGGGTTTAACCTGGAAAGCTGTTGGTCAGTCTCATCTGCCCATGGTACTGCTTGCACAGGCGCCCAGAAACTGGGGCTGCTTATTTGCCTTCAAACCTCAATCTTCAAGCGTAGCCCTGGGGTCCCTGACGCGTGCCTCCAGCAGCCCTGCAAATAATGTGCGAACGTCTCCAGATCGCTCACACCCAGAACGGGCTAGCCTGGAAATCTGTTGCTCAGCCTCATCTGCCCATCACACTGCTTGCACAAGGAGACCAGAGTCTGCGGCTGTTTTCTTGCCTTGCCACCACAATCTTAAAACGTAACCAGGGGGTCCCTGACGGGAGCCTTTAGCCGCCCTGCTCCGAAAATGCGAACGTCTGCAGAAAGCTCGTACCCAGCAGGGGCAGCTCGGAAAGCTGTTGCTCAGCCTCATCTGCCCATGGCACTGCTCGCACAGAGGCACAGAGACTGGGACTGCTTGATTGCCTTGCCACCTCAATCTTCAAACGTAACTTTGGGGGTCAGTGCCGGGCGCCTCGGGCAGCCCTGCTCCCAAAATGCGAACGTCTGTAGATAGATCGCAGCCAGAAAGAGGTAGCCCGGAAAGCTGTTGCTCACCCTCATCTTCCCATGGCACTGCTCGCACAGAGGCACAGAGACTGGGGCTGCTTGCTTGCCTTGCCACCTCAGACGTCAAACGTATCTTGGTGATCCCTGCCGGGTACCTCCAGCAGACCTGCACTAAAAATGCGAACATCTCCAGACAGATTGCACCCAGAAGGGGCTAGCATGGAAAGCTGTTGCTCAGCCTCATCTGCCCATGGCACTGCTCACACAGGGGCACAGAGACCGGGGTTGCTTGCTTGCCTTGCCACCTCAAACGTCAAATGTATCCCGGGGCTCCTTGCCCAGTCCCTGCAGGAGCCGTGCACCGAAAATGCGAACGCCTCGGGTTATCTATTACCAAGAAGGGGTTAGCCAGGAAAGCTGTTGCTCAGCCTCATCTGCTCACGGCACTGCTCGCACAGATGCACAGAGACTGGGGCTGCTTGCTTGCCTTGCCACCTCAGACGTCAAACGTAGCTTGGTGATCCCTGCCGGTTTCCTGCAGCAGCCCTGCACCAAAGGTGTGAACGTCTCCAGATAGCTCGCACTTAGAAGGGTCTAGGCTGGAAAGTTGTTTCCCAGCCTCATCTGCCCATGGCACTGCTCGCACAGGCACCCAGAGACTGGGGCTGCTTGCTTGCCTTGCCACCTCAAACTTCAAATGTATCCAGGGGCTCTCTGCCTGGTCCCTCCAGCAGCCCGTCACAAAAAATGCAAACGTCTCCAGATAGCTTGCAACCAGAACGAGCTAGCCTAGAAAGCTGTTGCTCAGCATATCTGCCCATGGCACTGCTCGCACAGGCGCTCAGAGACTGGGGCTGCTTGCTTGCCTTGCCACCTCAAACTTCAAACGTAACCAGGGGGTCCCTGTCTGGTCCCTCCAGCAGCCCTGACGTTAACATGCTAACGTCCAAGGATATCTATTACCAAGAAGGGGTTAGCCTAGAAAGCTGTTGCTCATCCTCATCTGCTCATGGCACTGCTTGCACAGGTGCTAAGACACTGGGGCTGATTGCTTGCCTTGCCACCTCACTCTCGAAACGCATCTTGGGGATCCTTGCCGGGTGACTCCAGCGGACCTGCACCAAAAATGCGAACATGTCCAGATAGCTTCCATCCAGAAGGGGCTAGCCTGGAAAGCTCTTGCTAAGCCTCATCTGCCCATGGCACTGCTCGCACAGGCACCCAGAGACTGGGGCTGCTTGCTTGCCCTGCCACATCAAACTTCAAACATAGCCCGGGGGTCACTTCCGGGTGCCTCCATCAGCCATGCACCGAATATGCAAACGTCTCCAGATAGATTGCACACAGGCCGGGCTAGTCTGGAAAGTTGTTGCTCAGCCTCATCTGCCCATGGAACTGCTCGCACAGATGCACAGAGACTGGGGCTGCTTGCTTGCCTTGCCACCTCAAACTTCAAACGTAGCCTAGGAGGTCCTTGCCGGGCGCCTCCCACAGCCCTGACTTGAATATGCGCGCGTCTCACTATATCTCTTACCAAAAAGGAGCTATCCTTGAAAGGTGTTGCTCAGCCTCATCTGCCCATGGCACTGCTCGCACAGGCGCCCACAGACTGGGGCTGCTTTCTTGCCTTGCTACCTAAAACTTCAAACGTATATATGTGGTCCCTGCTGGTTGCATCCAGCAGCCCTGACCTGAATAGGCGAACGTCTCCAGATAGCTTCCACGCAGAAGGGGCTAGCCTGGATAGCTGTTGCTCAGCCTCATCTGCCCATGGCACTGCTCACACAGGCGCATAGAGAATGGAGCTGCTTCCTTGCCTTGTCACCTCAATCTTCAAACGTAGCCTAGGGGGTCTTTGCCGGGCCCCTCCCACAGCCCTTACCTTAATATGCGAACGTCTCAGGATATATGTTAACGAAAAGCAACTAGCCTGGAAAGCTGTTGCTCAACCTCATCTGCAAATTGCACTGCTCGCACAGATGCACAGAGACTGGGGCTGCTTGCTTGCCTTGCCACCTCAAACTTCAAACGTATCCTACGGGGTCCCTGCCAAGCCCCTTCCACAGCCCTGACCTTAATATGCAAACGTCTCAGGATATCTCTTACCAGGAAGGGGCTAGCCTGGAAAGCTGTTGCTCAGCCTCATCTGCTCCTGGCACTGCTCGCACAGGCGCTCAAACACTGGGGCTGCATGATTGCCTTGCCACCTCAAACTTCAAACGTAGCCTGGGGCTCCCTGCTGGGTCCCTCTAGCAGCCTTTCACCGAAAATGCGAACGCCTCTAGAAAGATCGCCCCCAGAAGGCGCTAGCCTGGAAAGCTGTTGCTCACCCTCATCTGCCCATGGCACTGCTCGAACAGGCGCACAGAGACTGGGGCTGCTTGCTTGCCTTGCCACCTCAAACTTCAAACGTAGCCTAGGGGGTCCTTGCCGGGCCCCTCCCACAGCCCTGACCTTAATATGTGAACGTCCCAGGATATCTCTTAACAAGAAGGGGCTAGCCTGTAAAGCTGTTGCTCAACCTCATCTCCCCATGGCACTTCTCTCACAGATGCGCAGAGACTGGGGCTGCTTGCTTTCCTTGCCACCTCAAACTTTAAACGTAGCCCAGGTCTCCCTGCAGGGTGCCTTAAGCAGCCGTGCAACAAATATGCGAATGTCTCCAGATAGTTCGCACCAAGAAGGGGCTAGCCTGGAAAGCTATTGCTCAGCCTCATCTGCCTATTGCACTGCTCGCACAGGCGCACAGAGACTGGGGAAGTTTGCTTGCCTTGCCACCTCAAACTTCAAACGTATTCTTGCGGGTTTTTGTCGGGCCCCTCCCACAGCCCTGAACTTAATATGCGAACGTCTCAGGATATATGTTAACGAGAAGAGGCTAGCCTGGAAAGCTGTTGCTCAGCCTCATCTGCCCATGGCACTGCTTGCACAGGCACACAGAGACTGGGTCTGCTCGCTTGCCTTGCCACCTCAAACTTCAAACGTAGACTAGGGGGTCCCTTCCGGGTGCCTCCATCAGCCGTGCACCGAATATGCGAACGTCTCCACATAACTTGCACCCAGAACGGGCTAGCCTGGAAAGTTGTTGCTCAGCCTCATCTGCCCGTTGCTCTACTCGCACAGGCGCCCAGAGACGGGGGTGCTTGCTTGCCTTGCCACCTCAAACTTCAAACGTAACCAGGGGGTCCCTGTCTGGTCCCTCCAGCAGCCCTGACCTTAACATGCTAACGTCCAAGGATATCTATTACCAAGAAGGGGCTAGCCTAGAAAGCTCTTGCTCATCCTCATCTGCTCATGGCACCGCTTGCACAGGTGCTAAGACACTGGGGCTGATTGCTTGCCTTGCCACCTCACTCTCGAATCGCATCTTGGGGATCCTTGCCGGGTGACTCCAGCGGACCTGCACCAAAAAAGCGAACATCTCCAGATAGCTTCCATCCAGAAGGGGCTAGCCTGGAAAGCTGTTGCTCAGCCACATCTGCTCGTGGCATTGCTTGCACAGGTGCTCAGACCCTGGGGCTGCTTGCGTGCCTTGCCACCTCATTCTTCAAACGTATCTTGCGGATCCCTGCCGGGTGCCTCCAGTAGCCCTGCACCAAAAATGCGAACATCTCCAAATAGCTCACGCCCAGAATCAGCTAGACTTGTAAGCTTTCTCTCAGCCTCATCTGCCCATGGCACTGCTCCCACAGGCACCCAGAGACTGGGGCTGCTTGCTTGCCTTGGCACCTCAAACTTCAGACGTAACCAGCGGGTCCCTGACGGTTGCCTCCAGCAGTCGTGACCCGAATAGGCGAACTTCTCCAGACAGCTTCCACCCAGAAGGGTCTAGCCTGGCAGGCTGTTGCTCAGCCTCCTCTGCCCATGGCACTGCTCGTACAGAAAAACAGAGACTGGGGCTGCTTGCTTGCCTTGCTACCTCAAACTTCAAAGGTATCCAGAGGTTCCCTGCCCGGTCCGTCCAGCAGCCCTGCACCGAAAATGCGAACGCCTCGGATTATTTATTACAAAGAAGGTGTTAGCCTGGAAAGCTGTTGCTCAGCCTCATCTGCCCATGGCACTGCTCGCACAGGGGCACAGAGACTGGGGCTGCTGATTGCCTTGCCACCTCAATCTGCAAACGTAAACAGTGGGTCTCTTGAGGGTTCCTCCAGCAGACCTGCACCAAAAATCCAAACATCTCCAGACAGATCGCACCCAGAAGGGGCTAGCCTTGAAAGCTGTTGCTCAGCCTCATCTGCCCATGGAACTGCTTACACAGGCTCCCAGAGACGGGGGCTGATTGCTTGCCTTGCCACCTCAATCTTCAAACATAACCAGGGGGTCCCTGCCGGGTGCCTCCATCAGACCCGCAACAAATATGCGAATTTCTCCAAATAGCTCGCAACCTGAAGGGGCTAGCCTGAAAAACATTTGCTCAGCCTCATCTGCCCATGGCACTGCTCGCATAGGTGCACAGAGACTGGCGCTGCTTGCTTGCCTTGCCACCTCAAACTTCAAGAGTAGCCCAAGGCTTCTTGCCTGGTTCCTCCAGCAGCCCAGAACCGAAAATGCAAACGTCTCAGAATGTCTCTTAACAAGTAGGGGCTAGCCTGGAAAGCTGTTGCTCAGCCTCATCTGTTCATGGCACTGCTTGCATAGGCGCACAGAGACTGGGGATGCTTGCTTGCCTTGCCACCTCAAACTTCAAACGTAGCCTAGGGGGTCTTTGCTGGCGGCCTCCCACAGCCCTCACCCGAATATGCGAAAGTCTGTGGATAGCTCGCACACAGAAAGGTCTAGCCTGGAAAGCTGTTGCTCAGCCTCATCTGCCCATGGCACTGCTCGCACAGATGCACAGAGACTGGGGATGCTTGCTTGCATTTCCACCTCAAACTTCAAACGTATCCTAGAGGGTCCTTGCCATGCCCCTTCTGTAGCCCTGACCTGAATATGCGAAGGTCTCAAGGTATCTCTTACCAAGAAGTGGCTAGGCTGGAAAGCTGTTACTCAGCCTCATCTGCCCATGGCACTGCTCGCACAGGCTACAGAGAGACTGGGTCTGCTTGCTTGCCTTGCCACGTCAAACTTCAGACGTATCCCGGGGCTCCCTGCCGGGTGTCTCCAGCAGCCCTGCACCAAAAATGCGAAAGTCTCCAGATAGCTCGCACCCAGAAGGGGCTAGCCTGGAAATCTGTTTCTCAGCCTCGTCTGCCCATGGCACTGCTCGCATAGGGGCACAGAGAATGGGGCTGTGTGGAGTCCTGGCTGGACGAGAGGGGACATAGCTTGGTCCGCTGAGCAACCCAGGTTCCGATCCGGAAGTGAGCTTTGGGAGCGGCTGACACGGAACCCTGCTGGGAAGGCAGAGCGACGAGCTCGGGACACTGGAGGAGGGGGAACGTCACCGTTTCCTGCCACGCTGTCACTTCCTTCCTGCCACGCTGTTGTTTCCTGCCACAGCACTGTTTTCACATCGAGATGCAGCTCTGCACCAATCACAACGAGTTGCAGTAGTTTTGCCTATATATGGATTGGGGGTTTGACTAATCAGATGCTGTAATTGCTTTGCTATATAAACCTTGTTTTTGCTGACTAATAAAGGTGAACGATCATACTCATATTGGGGTCACATCGTCACTACGTTTCCGTAACCCACGCCAACATTTGGTAGCAGCGGATGGACAGTTTCCCTGCAGGAGTCCTTCATTCTGCGGTAAGCAGCTAGAGAGGGGTTGTGGGAACAACGGCTGGGAGTGTCCTGCCTGGGTGCGAACGCGCAGGACAGACACGGACGGCCGACTCCCAGGAATTTTCGAGCCACACTCGGGCTGCCTGGCGCAGCTAAAATTTAACGTGGAGGCCGTGGTCGCAGGCATGGAGGTGGATGCTGCGGCAACGTTGCTCGTCGGTATTCTCTCTAAGAGAGGAATAGATGCAACGGCAAAGCAACTCATGAAGTTGATTAAACTGGGGCAACGATGGGGTCACTTTGCGGATACCCCGCTACTGTTTTCCATCTCGGAATGGCAAGAATTAGGAGAGACTATGTGGGAATGGACAATAATGGGGGAGGAAAAGGAGGAAAAGGAGATAAAAGCCGTCCGCGAGCTCTGGCGAACAGTATTACAGACCTTAAAAGCCATGAAAGCTGAATGAGAGGTGGCGTGTGCTGCAGCTCAGATGCTAGCTCCGGAGCCCGGGAAAGATCATGCGCCTAAGCCTGGGACATTACCACGGGTTTTCGGGCTACCTGCCGTTAGAGGGATGACTGGGACCACTTGTAACACAATTGCCGAGATTCGAGCGAGTGCGGAGCACGGTTCCGGTCTGGGCGCAGGGGGGGGGGGGCCCACCGGAAGTTGCCGCCAGAGAGATCAACTCGAAATGCGAGCCGGACGCGGTAGTATGACCACCCCCGGGGAGTGGGGAGGAGTCAGGTGCGGAAGTGTGACTGCCTTTCGGAAGAGGGGAGGAGCGGCTAGTACCACCCCCAGAGGGGGAGGGAGAAGGGGCACGGCTTACAACATTAGCCTTTCCTGGGGCATGGCCTGCAACATCGGCCCCTCCTCTGTGGCTAGTACCACCCCCAGAGGGGGAGGGAGAAGGGGCGCGGCTTACGACATCGGCCCCTCCTGGGGCGCGGACTGCAACATCGGCCCCTCCTCTCTATCCACCCTTGCCATCTTCCAGCGAGGCGTCTCCACTCCCGACGCCCTCTGATGGCGGCCAGAACGAATTGCAAGGAAAAAAAGCGTGCGATCTTTTGCAGTCAGTTTTGCAGAGTCTTCAAGACATGAGCTTGCAGTTACAGCATATGTCAATCGTTACCAACCCCCCCCACCGGGAAAATGAGGCTTCCTCTCTGAAATGTTTAGCTGGGCCTCCGGCACCGATCACACCTGCCTGCTGGAGCGGTGTTATAAGAGACACCATCCTAGATGGACAGTGGAACATTGCCACCACTATGGGAGGTACACAAGCCTTAGCCTGTCCTGTGGCACAGGTTAATGGACAAAGCAAATGGGAACCACATGACTGGAAGATTTTGCAACAGGCCCGTAGCTCCATAATGCAATATGGGGTGAAGTCTGAGGCCACTCGACAAATTGTTACCTGGATTTTTTCTGCTGACTTGATGTGCCCGTATGACTGTCGGAATTTAATGCGACTGCTGCTAACTCCTACTCTATTCTTGTTGTAGGGATCAGCGTGGATACAACGGGCGGTAGATGAGGCGATGTGACATCTGGACCCTTATTATGAAATAACAGCAGAAGAAAAGGTGGCCACTGTCGTTCAGAAGAGTCCTTTTGTTGCAAATGTACCACCTGAAGAAAGCCGTGAGCAGGGGCTGGGTCCAACAGACCCTGAGCAGGAATCAGGTCTGTTCCCCCCACACCCCAGCTCGCTGGAGAATGGGACAGTCACTGAGAAAAGGAGCGAAGGCTCCATTAAAGGATTTTTTACAGTGAAGTTTGAAAGAACAAAGTCTTGCAGTTTAAAATCCCTGAGGAAATCATTACTTGGAAATCAGTGCACTCAGCTTGAAATGCTCTAAAACTTACAGAGACTATCTTAGAAGCAGCTGCTACTCCTCTGTCCTTATCTCAAAAGCAAGGACAGAGCAGCAGTCTGTTGAAATTTAACCCTACATATGACGAAATTCCTACCGAACATGAGAAATGCGGGAAGTAAATCTGCCAGAACCTGACGATCCTTTGAATCCAGAGAAATGTGAAGTGGGGTGTAAAAATCCGGCATCCCAAAATTGCACGACAGGGTCTCTCTACAGCAATTGGCGTACCCGACTTGAGATCAAAACGAGGTGAATTCCAACATAAAACTGCACAATCCCTCAGACGCTGTACAGCCGCCGCGCCAGCAGTCACCGCATCGAACGGGTCATCAAACCTTACACCTGGTGGGGCACATGGCTCCCCCCAGGCAACCGGCGGCACGGTTCCCCCCCCAACTCCCCTTTTTTTCCCCCCCCCATTCCCTCGATCCCAGCGCGCCGGCCCGTCCCGGCCAGCCCAGAAGCGGCGCGGCGAGAACCATCTTTCTGACATTCAAGGACTTGGTTACAAAAAATGTATACAATTCAATTACTGCAGTAGAATTCCTTCTGAACAAACAGCTGGACTTTATTATCTTTCCAAGGTTCAGATGGTCTACCTACATGATGTTATTCACTCTGCTGAAAGGTGAAAATATTGACTTTACAGCTGAAGATTTGTCCCCTCTATTTACTTTGTTAAAAGGGACTCAGATTTATTATTTTCCTGAAGATCAATGCCAAAAGCAAAAACTGTTTTACAAAAGATTTCAGATAAAATTGCAATTGCCTTTACCTTCAGAATTAATGTCCAATTGCCAACAAATTTGTATATCATTTATGAAGGTTTTGTTTTACAGCCTTACCCTCTTTTCGATCAGCGGTGTGTTAACACGCAGAAGTTGAAGACTCTGGAATGAATCTTTTTGTCTCATACGCCCATGAAAACATTGACCTCAAAGGTACGCATCATAGTGTCCTTAGTAGCACGAGGTTGGAGTCACTGTCAGCAAGTTGATACTATTTACCTGCTGCTGGTTAAAGATGACTTTGTGGCATTAAACAGTGAATCCTTATCGCTGCAAGCCGCTCTAGCTGATTATTTAAATAACATACGTTATACCCTTCCACAACCTAAGCTGTTACATTCCCTCTCTCAAATTTCATTGCAGCCAAAAAACCGATGTGTTTCTGTTCCTATTAAAGGAGCATGAACAGTGTTTCGGAAACAAACAAATTCATCCGATTAGCAATCATCTATTTTAGTCGTTGAAGGATCCACACAAATTGTTAAGCTATCAGCGGCCTTGCACGTCTTTGAATTGTTTTCGACTGAACCACTCAATGTTGTCACAGATTCTGCATATGTTGTGAATATTGTTTAACGCATTGCAGACGCAATGATAAGAGAAGTCAATAACAAACAAATTTTTTTCCTTGCTATTGAAATTAGAAAATTGTGTACATGTATATTTTATAATGCATATATGGTCACATACTACTCTACCAGGACCAATAACTGAAGGAAAGGCTGTAGCAGATAAATTGCCATTGGCAGCAGTACTGCCACACGGTTTTAAGCAAGCCCGATTATCTCATGACTTCTTTCATCAAAATGCCTCTTCCTTGCATAAACAATTTGCTTTGCCCCAGGGGCAAGCCACAACAAATGTTCATGCATGCCCTGATTGTCAATGTATTACACCCGTACCATCGTGTGCAGGAGTGAACCCTCGTGGTTTACGAGCTGATGAGTTACAGGACTGGAGTATACAACATGCTACAGGTATACCACATTCTTCTACTGCACAAGCCATTGTCGAAAGTGTCCACGGGACCCTCAAAGCTATGCTAAATAAACAAAGAAAGGGGGAATCCCATGGGCAGTGTTACCCCACAGGAACAGTTAGACAAAGCATTATATGTACTTAATTTTTAAAATCGTTCTGATGATCAATTATTTAAAACAGCAGCTGACCGTCAATTCGGGATGGTCCCTCCATTTGTGGTTCGACCAAAGGTATGGTATAAAGAATTTGGGGAATCGCAATGGACAGGTCCTGTAGAACTAATAACGTGGGGAAGAGGGTATGCGTGTGTTCTTCTTTCAACAGGCCCTCGATGGCTACCGGCAAAATATGTGAAGCCATATCATGAGCTGAAAGAACGTAACACAGAATCCGATGCCAGAGGTGACCACGCTCACTCTCAGGGAGCAACCTCTGACATGGAAGCAGAAGAGATCCACTCTGGATGATCCTATTACACAGGGAACACTGAAAAAATTGCAGCAAACGCAAGTACTCTGATGACTGCAGTGGGTGCACCACCCACACCAATTAATACATTCCTTGCATATTTGGTAATTATCTCCCACAACAGCTTTTGTATAACGAAGCAATCTTGGAGGACACGGTATACATGATTTTAGAACTGCGTCTGCACAAGAGCAAAGGTCAACTAGCAGACACCGTGAGGAAAAGTATGAACCTTCACCTGAGGGCTCCCGACAACTGCCCAGAGGTGCCAATATGCATGTACAAAAGACATTAATATATATAAAAAAAAAAAAAAGGGGGGGTGGAGAAATGGAGAATGATAAGTACTTCGCAGAAATGTAATGATTATGTATGTTAGCACGGCATAAATATCTAGTAAGAGTGTCTTTTCAGTACACACATTTGAGTAGAGCTATTCCCTGTGCGTTCAGTACTGCAGTAAAGAACGCCTGCTTTCTAGAACTCCAACATTAAGTTTTAGGAAGTTAATTATTTTGCTGCTTTCTAGTAATAGATTTTGGGTACCCAGGTAGGACGCTGCTCTTGAACTTCAATGGTCCAAGGGATGGCAGGACCTCCAGCCGGCACCGAGGGATTCTCAGGGAGAACCTCTGATCACTGGACCAAAAAGTTATGAGCAGGAACCATTAATAAGGCAAAGGCATTCTTCCAGTATTGTTTCTTGTTGCCTATTTGTTAGTCATAGTAAAAGCTTCACAGCATTGAGCTATATCCCTGACGAGAAGGGAAAGCGTCCTTTCTAATCCAGAATTGAAAAGAGAGTACTCTTCCTGAAACTGAAGCTTGGGAATTTGTCTGGTAAATGTTGAATATTATTGTAAGTCCTGTCTTTGCAATATTTGGATTTATGCTGAAAACTTGGTGTGCCTGCGTGTGTGTGTGTGGTCGCGACCGTGAACGTGTGATTTTATGTTACAGTGCTTGTATTTCTGTGATCTGATGGATTTATTGGGTTTCTGTGATCTAACGGATTTGTCTGGACTAAGTAACTGTTTTGTGTCTCTGGTTTGGTAAGTTCTGCAGGTATTGACTATTTCTGGTTTTTGACTTTGGACTGTTGTATTTGAACTCTGATTTATCAAAACTTCGGAAGCATTTGCTGCAGCAGGGAATAGATGTGGTGATGTTTGCAGCTTTATGCTTTTATGTACATTAATTTTAGCCTATATAGTTAATGAGTCATAGTTCTAGATACATTGATCTTAACCTAGGTGATTAATATGGATAGCCAATACTAAATGTTATGGATGTTTGTATATGTGATAAGTATACCTATAACCCAAGTGCAAATTCACTGAGCTCATATTATTGATACACTGCTATTTCGATGTCTAATGCAATGAGATGCATCCCCTCCCATTGACAATAATGAAATGTTGTGGTCAAGCGGTACTTTAGTCCCACCATCCACACAGGAAGAAAATTGGATACAAGTAAATCCAGCAAGAAAATTGAATACAAGTAAATCAATCTACACCCATATGCTAGGTAACAGATTTACCATCAGTATGTATCATTCTCAAGTTAATTTAATCTTTCTTTATATCTAGCAGGTTATGGTATGCACTTCACATCTCTATGTCTTCAATTCGCATTTGTGTTCTTATATCTGTTAGTATTGTAGTTTGTGTGGGCCTCTGAAAAAGTGAAGCTGAAGACCAAAATTATGTCAGCTCTCATCATCATCAACAACCTCATCAACTATACCTGGCTTGCTCAAAAAACAAAAAGGGGGAATTGTGGAGTCCTGGCTGGACGAGAGGGGACATAGTTTGGTGCTGTTGAGCAACCCAGGCTTGGTAATGGAGATAGACCTTGAAAGTAGGGAACACGGAACACTGCTACAGAAGTAGATAGGCGAACACTGAACGCTGGGCAGAGAAGCAAGCCAGTGTTACCACAAAAGTCTTGCAATCCCTGCTAGAAGATCAGAGTAGTCTACGACATGCAGTATTGCAAAATAGAGCTGCAATTGATTTTTTACTGCTGGCCCAGGGACATGGTTGTGAGGATTTCGAAGGCATGTGCTGTATGAACTTGTCCGATCATAGTAAGTCCATCCACAAGCAATTACAATGGCTTGACCAGCACGCCAATCAAATACAACAAAACCAGGGATTTTTTTTGATGGATTTCTCACCTCGCTCTTTGGTAATCTGCCCGCTTGGCTTAACGGTTTAATTATAGAAATTTTGCGTATATGTATCGTGTTACTTGCTGTTGGAATTATAATATGTATTTGCTTTAGCTGTCTTAAAAAGGCTCTCTCCAAGATGACGAAGCAAACCTGGCTTGCTCAAAAAACAAAAAGGGGGAATTGTGGAGTCCTGGCTGGACGAGAAGGGACATAGCTTGGTGCGTTGAGCAACCCAGGTTCCGATCCGGAAGTGAGCCTTGGGAGCGGCTGACACGGAACCCTGCTGGGAAGGCAGAGCGACGAGCTCGGGACACTGGAGCAGGGGGAACGTCACCGTTTCCTGCCACACTGTCACTTCCTTCCTGCCACGTTGTTGTTTCCTGCCACAGTACTGTTTTCACTTCAAGATGCAGCTCTGCACCAATCACAGCGAGTTGCAGTAGTTTTGCCTATATATGGGTTGGGGGTTTAACCATTCAGATGCTGTAATAGTTTTGCTATATAAACCTTGTTTTGCTGACTAATAAAGGCGTACGATCATACCCATATTGGGGTCACATCGTTACAACGGATCCGTAACCCATGCCTACACTCACACAGGCGCACAGAGAGACTGGGGCTGCTTGCTTGCCTTGCCACCTCAAACTTCAAACAAATCCCAGGAGTCCCTGCCCGGTGCCTCCAGCAGCCCTGCACCGAAAAAGCGAAAGTCTCCGGATAGCCTACACCCAGAAGAGGCCAGCCTGGAAAGCTTTTGCTCAGCCTCATCTGCCCATGGCACTGCTCGCACAGGTGCACTGAGACTGGGGCTGTTTGCTTGCCTTGCCACCTCAAACTTCAAAGGTATCCTAGGGGGTCCTAGGCAGGGGCCTCCCGCAGCCCTGACCCGAATATGCGAACGTCTCAGGATATCTCTTACCAAGAATGGGATAGCCTCGAAAGCTGTTGCTCAGCCTCATGTGCCCATGGCACTGCTCGCACAGGCGCACAGAGACTCGGGTTTCTTGCTTAACTTGCCACCTCAAAATTCAAATGTAGCCTAGGGGTCCCTCCGGGTGCCTCCAGCAGTCCTGCACCGAAAGTGTGAACGTCTCCAGATAGCTCGCACCTAGAAGGGGCTAGCCTGGAAAGCTATTTCTCAGCCTCATCTGCCCATGACACTGCTAGCACAGGCGCACAGAGACTGGGGCTGCTTGCTTGCCTTGCCACCTTGACGTGCGGAATCAAACTTCACAACTCAGAGTTATAAAGCAGGTGTGTTTATTGCGGCACCGGGTGCAAGGTGTTTCGCTCCTCCTAACTTGCACACCGAGTCACGAAGCATGCACCTATTTATTACAAAGCTTATCTAAGTAGGCTGGACTATTGTAATTATTTCTAGGAATTCATTATCATACTCCACCCCCCTTTAGCACTTGCGCAGTGTTGTCTGGTGGTCGTCTGTGGGGGTCTTCTGGATGAAGGCTCGTAGTCTTCCTCGCTGTGTGCTTTCAGTTTTGGCTCAAAAATTCCTGAGTTGTCTGTGTTGGCTGAGTCCCAAACCATAGAACCAGTTTCAGCTGGAGAGTTGCTTCTTACAGACAACACAGTTCTGGTTATCAGTCCTTGTTTCTCTTCGTCTCTCTCGCGAGCAGTCCTTGTTAGCTACATTTGAGCCACAACAGTCCTTGTTAGCAAGATTACAAAGAGCAGAACTAAATTAATTAACAGTGTTTAACTCTTACCTTAACACAGATGCAAAGTTTTACAACAAAATTAAACTAAAGCTATAGCAAAATCAAACTAACTGTCTGTTTCCCACATCATGTCCCCCCTTTTCTTTCTTCTTTTGCAAATTGTTTTGCTATAAAGTTACCCTCCTTAAGGGTTTTGGCAAAATATTTGACACTGTCACTGTTTTAACTTATGTTTCTCATTTAGCCCTTCCCATTGGGGTAGTACCTCTGACATGAGATATTGGTTATTACCTCTGGCTAAGAGTGACGATCGTAACGTGTTGTATTCTACTTAAATCTTGTGTAATGGTGGACAACTTATTCGCCAGCACCTCGGAATCTATACTGTTCAAAATTCTTAAACCCGTTCCCACAAAGCCCGTTGTATCCCTTTTTCTCCTTTGAGATGTGAGAATCATTATTAGCTCCACTTTCTTTAATGAACTATCATTTTCCATTTGCCCATACGCTTAACTATATAGGGGCCCACTTCATATACATAAGGTGCTGTCATTTTCTGGGGTGTAGGAGAAGTTGACACCGTGATGGGCACAGGTATAGCCGTAGTCGAAATCTTTTCCTGTGATATGTCCAACACAAATTTAAATGATAATGCTCTGTCTCCTCTGCCGGTGCTCTTTAAACAGACAACAGATACTGACTGAATTATAGTAAAATTGAACCAACAAACATCAGATGCACAATGTTCCCCACCTATTGTGGGTTCTGTTCTTTGTTCAGAAAATCTTCTCGTAGTAACTTGGGTTAAAGGAGGGAAATTTTTTTCTACTGCTAGTACTAAAGATTCTGCAACCTATATGGATTGTTTTCCTTTTATCAACCTTCCGTCTATGCATCGAATGCTTCCATTCTGATTCATGTAATTGCAATTCCCTGTTGTCATATATGATGACAGTTGCTAGATTCATTCCCGCTAAGTCTTTTCTCATAATTCCTGTATATCAAAAATAGGCTTTTGACCAAGGCCATTCCCAAGTATTAACTCTCATGGGTTTCAGCACAGTTACCACCCACATTACTGCAAAGGTTCTTAGCTTAGCTTGGTTAGTCCATGTTAGCGTCTTTGGATGCGGAGCTTCAGGGGTCCAGTGGACGTTATTTTCCATTGCTGCTGAGGAGCTTTCTTCACTCTTGTATGATGGATCCAGGATGTCTGCTCCTTAATCTTGACTGCTGTGTGGAATGTCAGCAGCACTTGGAACGGTCCTTCCCATTTCGGTTCTAGCGGAGAATCTAAAAGAGATCTGACATATACATAGTCACCAGGTTCAATATTATGTACAGGCCCATCAAGACCTCGGGCTCTTGTTCCTAAGACCAGTTCCTCTACTTTTCGAAACTGCTTCTGCAAACTTACTATATAGCTAGTTAATACTTCATCCCCAACTTGAGTTGATGTTCCTGCTTGTACAATGTAGGGCCTCCCGTACATTATTTCGAAAGCATTTAGTCCTTTTTGGTTCAGGGTTTGGTTCTAATTCTCAGGAATGCTAATGGCAATGATTGGGGCCAAGACAGGTTAGCCTCCTGACCCAATTTTACAATTTGCAGTTTAATTAGGTGGTTCATCTTTTTTACTTGATTGCTTGATTTTGGATTGTATGGGGTATGTAATTGCCGATCTATTCCCAAAAGTTTACTAACTTGTTGAATGATCTTGGCAATAAAATGTCAACCTCTGTCTGACGAGATTACCGCAGGAACCCCAAATCTCGGTATTAGTTCTTGCAACAGTACCTTGGTTACTTCCCTAGCTTTATTAGTTCGACAAGGGAATGCTTCTGGTCATCCTGAAAAGGTATCCGTCAAGACTAGCAGGTATCAAAACCCCCCTTTTCTTGGCACTTCTGAGAAATCAATTTGCCACTGCTGTCCTGGGTAATTACCTTTCCCGATTTGTCCTAGCTAAGCTTTAGGTCTTGTCTTAGGGTTACTCTGTAAACAAACCCCGCATTGTTGTGTTACCTGCTTGATAGTAGTGTATAGATTTTGGGCGACTATCAGCCAGTTCAAATATTTATACAGGGCCTCTGTTCCCTAATGAGATTTTCTATGTTCTGCCATAACTACGGCCCATAACAATGCAAATGGTATTATTGTTTTACCTTGTGGAGTCTTTGCCCACCTACCTTTCTCTATTTTTCCCCCTAGGTCTTCAATTGATTTTTGATCTTCTTTAGAATACTTGGGTTCACAATCAATTTGTACTTTACCGTCTGGGACTAAAGATTGCACCCCCAATTCACTCTTCTCAGCTACTCTTTTAGCCTCGCAGTCCGCCATGGCGTTGCACAGTTCTTGAGCGGTGTCTCCTTTCTGATGAACTTTACAATGCGTGATAGCCACTTTCTCGGGTAGCTGCACTGCTTCCAGGAGCTTAAGAATTTCTTCGGCATGTTTTATATGTTTTCCTTGGGTAGATAGGAGTCTTCTTTCTTTCCACACAGCTCCATGAGCATGGACTACCCCAAAGGCGTATTTAGAGTCCGTTCAGATATTAATTTTCTTGCCTTTTGCTAGTTCTAATGCTCGAGTTACGGCTATTATTTCTGCCTTTTGAGCTGAGGTGTTTGGGGCAAGGGTTTTGGACTTGATTACTTGATCTGTAGTGGTTACCGCGTATCCTGCTTTGCGGACTCCTTGTCAAACGAAACTGCTTCTGTCAGTGTACCAGCAATCTTCAGCGTCCTCCAGTGGCTCCTCTTTTAGGTCAGGTTGGCTGGAATAGACTGCTTCAATCGTTTCCAAGCAGTCATGCGATATTGGTTCCCCTGTGGTCCTGCTGAGGAAAGATGCTGGATTGACAATGTTAGTAACCGCTATTTCCACATCATCCTGCTCTACCAGGATAGCTTGACATTTAAGAAACTTTTGTGGTGAGAGCCAGTGTCCTCCCTTCACCTCCAATACTGCTGATACAGTATGAGATACCGGTACTGTAATCTTTTGGCCTAGTGTAAATTTACGTGCTTCTTGAATGTTCAGCACTACTGTTGCTACTGTCCTCAGGCAGCGAGGCCAACCCTTGCTTACTTCATCAAGTTGTTTAGAGAAGTATGCCACCGCCCTCCGATATGGTCCCATTATTCCAAGTCTTTAGCTAATTGATTTCCAGAAAGAGTGGGGCTATTTTTAAACCCCTGGGGTAACACAGTCCATGTCAGCTGTGTCTTCCTTCCGGAGTCTGGATTTTTCCATTCAAATGCAAACAACAACTGGTTTTCTAACTTAAAGGGATGCAAAAGAAGGCGTCTTTCAAGTCTAGGACGGTAAACCAGGCCAATTCAGGTATCAATTTATTTAATAATGTGTATGGGTTTGCCACGACAGGTTGCAGATCCTTAACAATTCTTTTGATAGCCCTGAGATCCTGTACTATTGGATAACTACCATCCGGTTTTTAATAGATAAAATGGGAGTGCTATATTCTAATTCACACTTTATTAATAACCCATCTTTGATGAACCGGTTGATCACTGGTTGAATTCCTTCCCTGTCTTCCATTCTAAGACGATATTCTCTAATCCTTACAGGCCGTGTTCCTTGCTTAAGTTTGACTATTATTGGAGAGGCATTTTTTGCTTTTCCTGGTGTCTCTGTGGCCCTTACTCCTGGGTATACCTGGTTCTGGACTTCCTCAGATACTCCTGAGCCAGCAGAGTTATTTATGAGGGCCAAACTCAAAACTTTAATTAGCTGGTCACTTCCCACCCAGAGTTCTACTTTCCTTTTGTCAAATCTTATTTCTGCCTTTAATTGTTCCAATAAATCTCGTCCTAATAGAGGTCTTGGCGAATTAGCCATATATAAAAATTTGTGTACCCCCAATTGTTTCCCTAATTTGAATTCAAGAGGTTTTAGAAAGTACGCCTTTTCACTTTGACCAGTAGCTCCCCTTACCGTTACAAAGTCATCATCTATAGGTGTCAATGCCTGATTTAAAACTGACAATGTTGCTCCAGTATCAACTAAAAACTCCACACTCTGTTGCCGTTTCCTTAGCTTTAATACAACCAGTGGATCCGCTAGGGTAGATTCCCCAGGTCCCCGTCAATCCTCCTTGATGTGGGCCTGTATTCTTTTCCTCTTGCTCTGCCTTTCTGGACACTCATTTTTCTAATGTCCCCTCTGCCTACAACACGCACATTGGTTTCTTTCCAAGGGCCTCTCAGGTCCTTCACGTCTGAATCTTTCACTGTCTTGTAACACCGCTACTAACATCCGCTTCTTTTACTTTCTTGTAACGCTGCTAACAACATCTGCTTATCTTTCTTTTGATCCTCCTCCTCCCTGTTACTAAACACTCTCCACGCTTCGTCTAGTAAATTTTCCAAATTCCTGCTGTCTGCCGCTCTCAGTTTCTGCATCACTTGCTGACTGCCCAATGAATAATGTTCTGGTAGGTCAGATACATGACCCCTCCAGGATCTTTCATTTTATCCAACTTAGTACATCTCTGCCCTATAATACACGCTGAGCAACATCCTTTCAACTTCCTTGTTCTTCTTTCTTATTTTATACAAAATACAGCCCAAAGGGCTTTTCTTCCGTATCTCTCTGCTCTGTGAAATCCCCATTATTTACCACGTCCACCTCTCTGCCCCTCAATCAACATGCGACAAACCAACTTTGCACTTAAACAAATTCTTTTAACACCAACAGCTCCAACTCTTAACCAAACTTCTGTACTTTAAGCACCAAGAAATAGTTATGGGCTGCATACGAAACCTTATCCCACTTCTTTTTTCTTCTCAAAAATAACATCAATTGCAACAAGGTATTATAATTTAGGGTTCCATTAGAGGGCTATTGTCCTCATCATCTAATTTATACCAAAGCCATCACTGATTACAATACTTTATTAAGGTCCTTTTGTTCACACTCCTGCCTGGTGGTCCTCCTATATCCTTCCAGTGAGCCAAAATACAGCCTAAAAGGCTCTTTTTCACTGTCTCTCCACTTTGTTTACCTCTCATTACTCATTTAATGATTTGCTCTCCTAGTGTATCATGCAAGAACTTTCCCTGTCTTCCTCCCTTGCTAGTTAAGGAATACAGTCTGATTAAACCGACAGCACTAATACCTTATCCAAGGCAGAAGGTGCAGAGGTGTACTCACCCCACAGCAAATACACCTAAATTCAAGACAATTATTAACATAAAGCTCCTGTCTTCCATTTGACAAAAATAACGTTCTTCTAACCCTTTGAACACTGAATGTGAACAAATAGGCAACAGCAGTGACAAAGTGGACAGGAGCTAGTACGAGCTCCACATTGAGGGACCACAGTGCTACTCTGTCCTATGTCCCTTCCCATGTAATAACAAGAATTCTGTAGCTATACTTTTATTGCCCGAATTTCACTGATTTTTAATATTTCCTAAATTTCCTCAAATCACTTGCTAAAGTCCACCTGAGCAATCAATCCTGTCCCAGTCAGACCAATTTCCACATTATGTACACTGACAATCGTCTCTAAATAGTACCCAAACGTTTTTCTCACAAACAAAACACTTAAAAACCGAGTTACATGAAAAATCCCCATGAACGGAACACCAAGGGTTAATACTTGATTCAAGTAACACTGTTTCAGTCTGCCACACGCTTCCTTAGTCTCCGGCTTTCTCTCCTTGCAGGGAACACGAAACTGCGGATCAGAACTTTGCACTCACTTTGCAGCCAGGCTGCATCTCACTCGCCCAATCACTCACCCAGCACTTTTAACACACAATAACAGCACAATAATACACATACATTCTGGGGCTAGCCCGGCACTTCATACAAACATCAAGGCCTTATTGTTAGGTGTTATAATAGTGATAGATGGTATGATCCTTCACACAACACACGGTACCGCATTTTTACAGCATATAACAATAACCATGGCAATACCAAATATAACTCCTGCTACCGCAGTCAGGAGAACCCAAGTTACCATTAGTCGAGGTACAAGACTTACAAGCCTTACCCCACCACCTTACGGGGACCTCAAATCCCCACCACCATCTTATGGGGACCTCAAACCCCCAACCCAGGGGCGAGCACCAATGCTCTTTACCTCGCGTGGGACGTCTCCTCACGACTTACAGGTATCCCCTTACAGTATAAACATACCTGGTCCGCTGGAGATGGTCCTTGTCTGTCCCCGCGGTGACCTGGGTGAGTAGGGGAGTCCTCCCGAGAAATCTCGGGGGCGCCCGGAGGAGTCCCGTCCTCAGCAGATCCCGCAGCCGGACGGAGAGGATCCCATCTGGGTCGCCAAATTGACGTGCGGAATCAAACTTCACAACTCAGAGAGTTATAAAGCAGGTGTGTTTATTGCGGCACCGGGTGCAAGGGGTTTCGCTCCTCCTAACTTGCACACCGAGTCACGAAGCATGCACCTATTTATTACAAAGCTTATCTAAGTAGGCTGGACTATTGTAATTATTTCTAGGAATTCATTATCATACTCCACCCCCCTTTAGCACTTGCGCAGTGTTGTCTGGTGGTCGTCTGTGGGGGTCTTATGGATGAAGGCTCGTAGTCTTCCTCGCTGTGTGCTTTCAGTTTTGGCTCAAAAACTCCTGAGTTGTCTGGGTTGGCTGAGTCCCAAACCACAGAACCAGTTTCAGCTAGAGAGTTGCTTCTTACAGACAACACAGTTCTGGTTATCAGTCCTTGTTTCTCTTCGTCTTTCTCGCGAGCAGTCCTTGTTAGCTACATTTGAGCCACAACAGTCCTTGTTAGCAAGATTACAAAGAGCAGAACTAAATTAATTAACAGTGTTTAACTCTTACCTTAACACAGATGCAAAGTTATATAACAAAATTAAACTAAAGCTATAGCAAAATCGAACTAACTGTCAATTTCCCACATCAATATCTCGTACCAAAAAGTGTCTAGCCTGAAAAGCTGTTGCTCAGCCTCATCTGCCCGTGGCACTGCTCGTACAGGCGCACAGAGACTCAGAGTGCTTGCTTGCCTTTGCACCTAAAACTTCAAACGTCCCGGAGGTCCCTGCCGGGCGCCTCCAGCAGCCCTGCCCCAAAAGGTAGCATGTCTTCAGATAGCTCGCACCCACAAGGGGCTAGCCTGGAAAGCTGTTGCTCAGCCTCATGTACCCATGGCACTGCTCACACAGGCGCACAGAGACTGGGGCTGCTTGCTTGCCTTGACACCTCAAACTTCAAATGTAGCCTAGGGGATCTTTGCCGGGCGCCTGCCACAGCCCAGACCCGAATATACGAGCGTCTCAAGATATCTTATACCAGGAAGAGGCTAGCCTGGAAAGCTGTTTGTCCTGGGTTCGGCCAGGACAGGGTTAATTTTCACCAGAATCCAGGAAGGGGCACAGCCGGGTGGTCTGACCCAACCCCAACCTGGCCAAACAGAGCCAGGTTTTCCATACCATGTGCCGTCATGCTGGGTTCCGGTGGGGGGGGTGGCGCGGCGGGAACTCACTCGCGGCTCGGGAGCGCGCGGCGCCGGTCCTGTCCAGGAGAGCGGTTCTGTGCGGTTCGTTGTGGTGTTTTCTCCTTATCTGTATCGTTGTTGTTACTGTTTCCCTTTGTTTGCTGTTCTGTCAAACTGCCCTTATCCCGACCCACCCGTTTTCTGCCTGTTTCTTTCCATTCTCCTCCGCACCACGGCGGGGGGAGGGGCGGCCGCGTGGCACTTTTGTTGCCGGCGGCAGCCAAAACCAAAACATTCAATTGGCGCCCAAGCGTGGGGCAGGGATAACGGCAGGGCTGAGCAGCGGGTGTTAAAACAGCTTTCTTAGATTTTGTTATAATTTGTTGTACGTATTTGCTGTGTTAAACAGTCGCCAGTAAAAATGTTTCTGTCTTTGATCAGATGGCTGTGGTTTTTGAATCCTTATTTGCTGTATCTGTTCGTTGCCATGCTGTTCATTACCTCAGGGAAAAGGACCAGGATGATGATTTTGCTGTACTGTCTGATATCGACTTATGATATGATGACATCACTGTGCATGAAATTAGGCTTGTATTTGCATGCGGCACTACGATCATGTCCGTACCTCGGATCCTATGTCTTAGAATTTGTTAATAATCAAACCCAGCCTGTGGGGAATACCGGAGGGGATTCCTTCCCCCACTTTTTTGCCCCCACTCTTTCCTTCATGCTGGTCCTAAGGGCTTTTGAGAATTTTGAGTACCCGTGGGATGCTCAGGGCAGCACTCTCCTTTTGTTATGCCTCCTGAATGGGCTTCAGGTTTTGTTTAGGGTTAAGCAAGCAGTTAAGAACATTGTGCAGAGACCTGCCCCGGGGCCGGATAGCTGTGAGTGGCTGGGTCTGTGGGACAGCATGGGAAAGTACCTAGGGCAGTGGGCACCCCCGGTGTTTTTTAAACTCACCCCTGAACAGATACAGAATCCCGACAAACTAGTAAAATACCTGCAAAAAGTGTGCTGCCACCCTGGGAACTCCAGAGACACAAATCACCACAACGTGCTGGGGTCTGGCCCACGCCTACCGCGCTTCCCTGTTCAACAGTGTTCAGTTCCCTAAAGGGGAAAGGGGGGAAAACGAAGCGGCAGGCACTGCGGCTGGCACTGCCCCCCCAGCCGGCCCTGCAGCCCCTCCAGTCCAGCAGGCAGTCACAGCCCCCCTGACCGGCACCACCGCTGCTGCAGCCACTGGCGTGGTCCCGGCTCCCCCGGCGGGCACGGCAAAGGCTCCAGCCCCAGCTCCAGCTGCAGGCATCGTGGCTGAGCCAAATAACCAACCTGTGGCGGTAGCAGTCGCCCCCGTAAAAGCAAAGAAAGACGCAAAGAGAGCAGATCGCTCCGGGAGGGATGACGATGAGCCAGGGTCATCGCGGGAGACAGAGATCATCACCCGGTCCCTGTCCCTGGGCGAGCTGCGAGACATGCGGAAAGATTTCAGCCGCCACCCAGGCGAGCACATTGTCACCTGGCTGCTGCGGTGCTGGGATAATGGGGCCAGCAGCTTGGAATTAGAGGGCAAGGAAGCCAAGCAGCTGGGATCCCTGGCCAGGGATGGGGGCATTGACAAGGCCATTGGGAAGAAGGAACAAGTCCTCAGCCTCTGGAGGAGACTTCTGTCAGGTGTGAGGGAGAGGTACCCCTTCAGTGACGATTTTGTATGCTATCCTGGCAAGTGGACCAATATGGAAAGGGGCATTCAGTACTTGAGAGAATTAACTGTGCGGGAGATGGTTTACCGTGAACCAGACGATGACCTGTTACCCACAGACCCAGATGAAGTCCAGTGCACAGCATCTATGTGGAGGAAGTTTGTGCGGAGCGCACCATCCTCATATGCCAACTCACTGGCAGTAGTAAACTGGAAAGGTAAAGAGGCACCAACAGTGGATGAGGTGGCTGTCAGACTCCGGCAATATGAGGAAAGTCTCTCTTCCTCCCTTGTCTCAGCTGTGAATAAATTGTCCCGGCAGTTCCAGCAATTCAAAGAGGATATGTCCTACTCCCCACCTGTGCGGGCCCGCATCTCGGCTATTAGGGGCAAGCGTTTCTCTGCTCAGGAGAGGGAATACAGAGGCTACACACCCCGGGGCACCCTGTGGTTTTACCTGCGTGACCACGGAGAGGACATGAGGAAGTGGGATGGAAAACCCACCTCAAGTCTAGAGGCACGAGTGCGTGAGTTGCGAGGTAAAACAATCACCAAAGGGGATTCTCTTAGGAAAAATGCCACTCCAGTTTCCAGCAGCCAGCTCTCCAGGCCAGGTAGGCAGTTTGATCTTGATTCCGATCCTCTGGAGGGGACCTCCAAGTCATTTCTACAGCAGGTGAGCAGCAAATTCTCTGACCAGGATTAGAGGGGCCCTGCCTCCAGCCAGGTGGAGGAAAGGGACAACCGTGTTTATTGGATGGTGTGGATTCGGTGGCCTGGCACGTCAGATCCACAAGAGTATAAAGCTCTAGTGGACACTGGTGCACAGTGTACCTTAATGCCATCAGATTTCAAAGGGTCAGAGTCCATTTGCATTTCTGGAGTGACAGGGGGGTCCCAAGAGCTGAGTGTATTGGAGGCTGAAGTGAGCCTCACTGGGCAGGACTGGCAAAAGCACCCCATTGTAACTGGCCCCGAGGCTCCGTGCATCCTTGGGATAGACTATCTTAGGAGAGGCTATTTCAAGGACCCAAAGGGGTATCGGTGGGCTTTTGGCATAGCTGCTGTGGAGACGGAAGAAATAAAACAGCTGTCCATTTTGCCTGGTCTCTCGGAGGATCCTTCCGTTGTGGGGTTGCTGAGGGCTGAAGAACAACAGGTGCCAATCGCGACCACAACGGTGCACCGGCGACAGTATCGTACTAACCGAGACTCCCTTCTCCCCATTCATCAGCTGATCCACCAGCTGGAGAGTCAAGGAGTGATCACCAAAACTCGCTCACCCTTTAATAGTCCCATATGGCCAGTGAGAAAATCTACTGGAGAGTGGAGACTGACAACAGCTCCTCCTAGCACCACGATTGCTGGTCCTGGTCTGGATGTTCAAAGAGAGGGTCCCCTCTACGCATCATGCCACCGATGCTACGTGGAGTAAGTGGGTCGCGCTGATCACCCAGCATGCCCGAATGGGAAACCCCAGTCGCCCAGGAATTCTGGAGGTAATCATGGACTGGCCAGAAGGCAAAGATTTTGGAGCATCGCCAGAGGAGGAGGTGACACGTGCTGAAGAGGCCCCACTGTATAACCAGCTGCCAGAAGATAAGAAACAGTGTGCCCTTTTCACGGCTGGGTCCTGTCGCATTGTGGGGAAGCAGCGGAGGTGGAAGGCTGCTGTATGGAGCCCTACACGACAAGTCGCAGAAACTGCCGAGGGAGAAGCTGAGTCAAGCCAGTTTGCAGAGGTGAAAGCCATCCAGCTGGCTTTAGACATTGCCAGTCGAGAGAAGTGGCCAGTGCTCTATCTTTACACCGACTCTTGGATGGTGACCAATGCCTTGTGGGGGTGGCTGCAGCAATGGAAGAAGAACAACTGGCAGCGCAGAGGCAAACCTATCTGGGCTGCCCCATTGTGGCAAGATATTGCTGCCCTTCTGGAGCAGTTGGCTGTAGAAGTCCGTCACGTGGACGCCCACGTCCCTAGGAGTCGGGCCACTGAGGAACATCAAAACAACCACCAGGTAGATCAGGCTGCTAAGATTGAAGTGGCTCAGGTGGATCTGGACTGGCAGCATAAGGGTGAACTGTTTATAGCTCGGTGGGCCCATGACACCTCGGGCCACCAAGGAAGAGACGCGACATATAGATGGGCTCGTGACCGAGGGGTGGACTTGACCATGGACACCATCGCACAGGTTATCCATGAATGTGAGACATGCGCTGCAATCAAGCAAGCCAGGCGGGTAAAGCCTCAGTGGTATGGAGGACGATGGTTAAAATATAAATATGGGGAGGCTTGGCAGATTGAATACATCACACTGCCACAAACCCGCCAAGGCAAGCGCTATGTGCTCACAATGGTGGAGGCCACCACCGGATGGCTGGAAACCTACCCTGTGCCCCATGCCACCGCCCGCAATACCATCCTGGGCCTGGAAAAACAAGTCCTGTGGCGACATGGCACTCCCGAAAGAATTGAGTCGGACAACGGGACTCATTTTCGCAACAGCCTCATAGACACCTGGGCCAAAGAACACGGTATCGAGTGGGTGTATCACATCCCCTACCATGCACCAGCCTCTGGAAAGATCGAGTGGTACAATGGGCTGCTAAAAACCACTTTGAGGGCAATGGGGCGGTGGGACTTTCAAAAATTGGGATACCCGTTTAGCAAAGGCCACCTGGTTGGTTAACACCAGGGGATCCACCAACCGGGCTGGTCCTGCCCAGTCAAAACCTCAGCGCCCCGTAGAAGGAGATAAAGTCCCTGTAGTGCACACGCGGAACTTGTTAGGGAAGACAGTCTGGGTTAGTCCTGCCTCGGGCAAAGGCAAGCCCGTCCACGGGATTGCTTTTGCTCAAGGACCTGGGTGTACCTGGTGGGTAATGCGGAAGGATGGGGAAGTCCGATGTGTAACTCATGGGGATTTGATTTTGGGGGAGAATAGTCCATAAATAAATTGTATAAAGTTTATTGTTAAATAACCCTGTCACTGTCTGTTATCACTGTTATAACTGTTATATTTTGAACCAGTATTAGCATAGTAAGAATTGGCCAGATTAAAGAAAGATGAACTTTTTTTTTTTTTTTTTTTTTTTTTTTTTTTGATGAAAACCTAGCAGAGCACAGCGATGATGGAACTGGACCTGGTTTTCAACAACTGGCACCCAGCAACTTCATCGAGATCGACGTCTCCAACCTGCAGACTGTGGGCACGGGCCGCACCAGATACATCAACCGTGAGCTCCAGATGCAGCAAGTGACCGCCCACCACCACACAACACCTCTCCTGCCACGGAACACCATTACAACAGATGGATTAAGTGTACTCAACGGACACTTTAGAGTGATGATCCATAGACTAAGGTAACGACATCTGGAGACAGGAGAAGTGGTGGTGATCAACTGGACAATGGGGGACCCGGGCACGACGTAGATGGTATGGAATAAGGGGTGGATAATGTCCTGGGTTCGGCCAGGACAGGGTTAATTTTCACCAGAATCCAGGAAGGGGCACAGCCGGGTGGTCTGACCCAACCCCAACCTGGACAAACAGAGCCGGGTATTCCATAACATGTGCCGTCACGCTGGGTTCCGGTGGGGGGGGCGGCGCGTTGGGAACTCACTGGCGGCTCAGGAGCGCGCGGCACAGGTCCGGTTAGGGAGAGCGGCTCTGAGGCTCGTGCAGTACGTTGTGGTGTTTTCTCCTTATCTGTATCGTTGTTGTTACTGTTTCCCTTTGTTTGCTGTTCTGTCAAACTGCCCTTAACCCGACCCACCGGTTTTCTGCCTGTTTCTTTCCATTCTCTTCACCACCGCGGCGGGGGGAGGGGCAGCCGCATGGCACTTTTGTTGCAGGCGGCAGCCGAAATGAAAAAAATTTGCTCAGCCTCATCTGCCCATGGCACTGCTCGCACAGGCGCACAGAGACTGGGGCTGCTTCCTTGCCTTGCAACCTCAAAATTCAAACGTAGCCTAAGGGTTCCTTGGCGGGTGCCTCTCGCAGCCCTGACCTGAATATGCGAACATATCAGGATATTTCTCACCAAGAAGGGGCTGGCCTAAAAAGCTGTTGCTCAGCCTCATCTGCCCATGGCACTGCTCGCACAGGCGCACAGAGACTGGGGCTGCTTGCTTGCCTTGCCACCTCAAACTTCAAAGATAGCCTAGGAGGTCTTTGCCAGGCGCCTGCCGCAGCCCTGACCTTAATAAGTGAACGTCTCAGGATATCTCTTACCAAGAAGGGGCTAGCCTAAAAAGCTGTTGCTCAGCCTCATCTGCCCATGGCACTCCTCGCACAGGCGCACAGAGACTGGGGTTGCTTGCTTGCCTTACTACCTCAAACTTCAAACGTATCCCGTAGCTCCCTGCCCGGTCCCTCCAGCAGCCCTGCATAGAAAATGCGAACGCCACAAGTTATCTATTGCCAAGAAGGGGTTAGCCTGGAAAGCTGTTGCTCAGTCTCATCTGCCCATGACACTTCTTGCATAGATGCACAGAGACTGGGGCTGCTTGCTTGCCTTGCCACCTCAATCTTCAAACGTAGCTTGGGGATCCCTGCCGGGTGCCTCCAGCAGACCTGCACCGAAAATGCGAACGCCTCGGGTTATCAATTACCAGGAAGGGGTTAGCCTGGAAAGCTGTTGCTCAGCCTCATCTGCTCATGGCACTGCTTGCACAGGTGCTCAGACAGTGGGGCTGCTTGCTTGCCTTGCCTCCTCAATCTTCAAACGTAGCTTGGGGATCCCTGCCGGGTCCCTCCAGCAGCCCTGCACCAAAAATGCTAACATCTCCAGATAGCTCGCACCCAGGAGGGGCTAGCCTTGAAAGTTGTTGCTTAGCCTGTTCTGCCCATGGCACTGCTCCTACATGCGCACAGAGAGTAAGGCTGCTTGCTTGCCTTGCCACCTTAAACTTCAAACGTAGCTCGGGCCTCCCTGCCCGGTCCCTCCAGCAGCCCTGCAATGAAAATAACAAAGCCTCGGGTTATCGCTTACCAAAAAGGGGTTATCCTGGAAAGCTGTTGCTCAGCCACATCTGCCCATGGCACTGCTCGCACAGACGCACAGAGACTGGGGCTGCTTGCTTGCCTTGCTACCTCAAACTTCAAACGTACCCTAGGTGGTCCTTGACGGGCGCCTCCCACAGCCCTGACCCGAATATGCGGGTCTCACTATATCTCTTACCAGAAAGGGGCTAGCCTTGAAAGGTGTTGCTCAGCCTCATCTGCCCATGGCACTGCTCGCACAGGTGCCTAGAGACTGGGGCTGCTTGCTTGCCTTGCCACCTCAAACTTCAAACGTATCCCAGGGCTCCCTGCCCGGTCCCTCCAGCAGCCCTGTACCGAAAATGCGCCTCGGGTTATCTACTACCAAGAAGGGGTTAGCCTAGAAAGCTGTTGCTCAGCTTCATCTGCCCATGGTTCTGCTTGCAGAGTTGCTCATAGACTGGGTCTGCTTGCTTGCCTTCCCACCTCAAACTTGAAACGCAACCAGGGAGTCCCTGACGGTTGCCTCCAGCAGCCGTGACCCGAATAGGCGAAGTTCTCCAGATAGCCTTCAGCCAGAAGGGGCTAGCCTGGAAAGCTGTTGCTCAGCCTCATCTGCCCATGGCACTGCTCGCACAGGCACACATAGACTGGGATATCTTGCTTCCTTTAACACCTTAAACTTCAAACGTAGCCTAGGGGGTAATTGCCAGGCGCCTGCCACAGTCCTCACCTAAACATGCGAACGTCTCTGGATATCTCTTACCAAAAAGTGGCTACCCTGGAAATCTGTTGTTCAGCCTCATCGGCCCATGGCACTGCTCGCACAGGCGCCCAGAGAGTGGGTCTGCTTGCTTGCCTTGCCACCTCATAGTTCAAACGTATCCCAGGGCTCCCTGCCCTGTCCCTCCTGCAGCCCTGTACCGAAAATAACAACGCCTCGGGTTATCGCTTACCAAAAAGGGGTTATCCTGGAAAGCTGTTGCTCAGCCTCATCTGCCCATGGCACTGCTTGTAGCGTTGCTCAGAGACTGGGGCTGCTTGCTTGCCTTGCCACCTCAAACTTCAAACGTAACCAGGGAGTCCCTGACGGTTGCCTCCAGCAGCCGTGACCCGAATAGGCGAACTTCTCCAGTTAGCTTCCACCCAGAATGGGCTAGCCTGGAAAGCTCTTGCTCAGCCTCATCTGCCCATGGCACTGCTCGCACAGGCGCACAGAGACTGGGATATCTTGCTTCCTTTCCGCCTTAAACTTCAAACGTAGCCTAGGGGGTCTTTGCCAGGCGCCTGCCACAGTCCTGCACTGAACATGCGAACGTCTCAGGATATGTCTTACCAAAAAGGGACTACCCTGGAAATCTGTTGCTCAGCCTCATCTGCCCATGGCACTGCTCGCACAGACGCACAGAGACTGGGGCTGCTTGCTTGCCTTGCCACCTCAAACTTCAAACGCAACCAGGGAGTCCCTGGTGGTTGCCATCAGCAACCGTGACTCGAATAGGCGAACTTCTCCAGATAGCTTCCACCCTGAAGGGGCTAGCCTGGAAAGCCGTTTCTCAGCCTCATCTGCCCATGGCACTGCTTGCACAGATGCACAGAGACTGGGACTGCTTGCTTGCCTTGCCATCTCAAACTTCAAACGTAGCCTAGGAGGTCTTTGCGAGGCGCCTGCCGCAGCCCTCACACGAATATGCGAACGTCTCCAGATAGCTCGCACCCAGAAGGGGCTAGCCTGGAAAACTGTTGCTCAGCCTCATCTGCCCATGGCACTGGTTGCACAGGCGCACAGACACTGGGGCTGCGTGGTAGCCTTGCCATCTCAAACTTCAAACGTATCCTAGGGGGTCCTTGGCGGGTGCCTCTCGCAGCCCTGACCTGAATATGCGAACGTATCAGGATATCTCTCACGAAGAAGGGTCTAGCCTAAAAAGCTGTTGCTCAGCCTCATCTGCCCATGGCACTGCTCGCACAGATGCACACAGACTGAGAGTGCTTGCTTGCCTTGCCACCTCAAACTTCAAAAGTAGCGTGGGGCTCCCTGCTGGGTCCCTCCAGCACCCCTGCACGGAGAATGCGAACGTCTCAGGATATCTCTTACCAAGATAATTTTAGCCTGGAAAGCTGTTGCTCAGCCTCATCTGCCCATGGCACTGCTCACACAGGTGCACAGAGCCTGGGGCTGCTTGCTTGCCTTGCCACCTCAATCCTCAAACGTATCGTGGGACTCCCTGCCAGGTGCCTCCATGATTCGAAGATCCGGTAAGAAAAACCTAACAGTACAATGTATACTGTTAAGCAGGTATTCTTTATTGCGGCGCCGGGCACACGGGGGATTTCTCCTCCAAACGTGCGCGCCAGACACCCTGTTGCTTCAGGTTAAATACAATCACACAGGTAATTATTCATTATATTTGTAGGAACTAATTAGCATATGTAAATATCTTTCACGCATGTCTGTTAGTATCTTTGGGTGGTCTTCGGGGGTCCCAAGATGAAGGCCCATCCTCTTCATCACGCTGTTCACTGATTGACATTTGTTTCTGCGCAAACTCAGTTCTAGCATCACGTATATCATGTCCTTCAGGTTGTTTTGCTCCGGTCTTGTTGCTCTCTTGGTGCCTCCTTATCTCTGTAGCTTAGCGCATTTGCCCTCCCAAGGCTGAGCTGTCTGGAGTAGAGTTATTTAGGAGTCTCTTTTATCCCACAATTATCCCAATTATTTGCTGAGAATCAAGACCACTTTTGTTTCACTTAATTATTTTGTCTAACGACTAAGTGATAGCTTGTGCCCATGTCCTTCCACTACATTCCTTAATGAGAAAACAGGGATTAGTGTAACAGTTATATTGTTAGACCACTATGCATGCAGAAATACAAGTTACAGTACTAAAGACTACTAAAAACTAGAAAATATTCAGGCTTTTTGTTATAGTTTCACATTTCTTACAATCCCCTCTATCATTCCCCCCTTTTCTTTTAAGACTTTTGCTTCTTTTAGATCAAAAAGTCTTAGTAATCATCAGATCAGTCCATTCTTACATTGCCAACATAATCGATTACAGCACTTGCAGCACTGAATCATTATGCAGGCCAAAACACATACACCTACTATCACAAGAGCTAGGAAAAATAGGTTCTTTAACCAGGATAAATTTGGTAGCCACGAGGTGAGTTTATTCCACATTTCCTCAAATCCGTAGGAAGTATCATCTTTAACTACTTCGTGTAATATTCTGGTTTGTTTCCAAATTTCCTCTAGATCCATCGAGACTCTACCACTTTGGTCTATATACACACAGCAGCTTGTGTTTATGACTGTGCAGACACCACCCTGTGAGGCTAGTAGTAAATCAAGGGCCATTCTGTTTTGGATCACTACCTTTGATAGGCTCGATACTTCAGTTTGCAGGGCACTTATGGCATCTGTGGTTCTATTTTCGATGTTTTCTATCACTGCTGATATGTTTATGATGGCTTTTTCTAATTCACTTACTCCAAGCCATGGAAGGAACCATCTAACAAAGATGTGAAAGCTAGTAGGCCTTTCTACGATGGGATTGGGAGTATTTGGGGTCCTTTTAATTCGCCTAAAGAAAGTCTTGATCCATCCCTCCTGTTGATGTATTTTGTCAGTAATTGTAATATATTATGGGATTACAGCTCCCAGAGTGCATACCCCTTTCCACCCAAAAGGTAGAACCTTCCAAGCTCGATTTCCGCACAGCCAGTACCATCCTGTTTTCTCAGGACTTTTAGGCACCGGTCACCCAACGTCAGGTTTAGTATTAGTTGCCTTAAAGCCCGCTAGTAAATCTTCGTCCCAACTTCCCTCCCCAAACAAATCTTTATATCTGCTACACCCTGTTGTTTTCCCCACATCTATGGTAGTATTACTCTTGCAGAATGGGGTGTTGATCTCTCCCTGTATGTGGCATCGTTGTATGCAGGTATAATTGTACCATGTTTTGGGTTCCTCTATTTGAATTTCTTGCTGAGTGCTCATGTTACCCGATTCCCATTTTTGGTCTACCTTTAAATGTAAGCTGCCGGGGATGGGTATCCCTATGAGGGTTCCCCTGCTCTCTCCTGAAGTTGGCATTTGAGTACAAATCCAACAATCATTTTTGTGTAGTATCCGAGTGATGTTCTGGACTAGGATCAGATGCAAATTCCTGTCCCATTGTATTGTCCAAATAGCTGGACTCATGGCTACCATCATTACCCATGGAGTTAGATCCGTCATGGTCGTCTTGTTATTTTTATCTTGAGAGGTGACTGTTGTTCTGCAGTCCAGGGAACAGAGGCTTTCTTGACCCTTGAATAATGAATCCAAGCTGGTTGTTCTCGGATTTTGATTGCAGTAAAAGTGGTTAGCAGCACTTGATAAGGTCCGTTCCACTTCTCTCCAAGGGGATCACCTGAAAGAGTCTTAACAAAAACCCAATCTCCAGGTTTAATCAAGTGTATTGGTTGGTCTAGGCCCCTACCCCGTGCTTCTAGAACTAATTTCTGAACATTATTTATCTGCTTTCCCAAAGCTATCAGATATTCTTGTAAGTATCCCTCCCCAATTTGCACCATATCCTCCCCTTGATATGACAATTGATAAGGCCTTCCAAACAAAATTTCAAATGGACTAATGCCTTCTTTGCTCCTGGGTTTTACTCTGATTCTTAGTAAAGCTAAGGGTAGAGCTTTGTCCCAAGACAAATTTGCCTCCTGACCAATTTTTGCCAGTTGTTGTTTGATCAAATGATTCATTTTTTCTACTTGGCCACTTGCCTGTGGTCTGTAGGGGGTGTGTAGCTGCCAATCAATACCCAAAATTTTACTGATGTGTTGTACTATTTGTGCACAAAAACGTGACCCTCTATCTGAGGATATGATTGCTGGTACCCCAGACCGTGGTATGATTTCATTTAACAAAATTCGTACCACTTCCCGAGCCTTATTTGTTCTACAGGGAAATGCTTCAGGCCATCCGGAAAACGTGTCTGTTATAACCAATAAGTATCTATACCCCCCTTTTCTTGGAAGTTCTGAACAATCTATTTGCCAATGTTGTCCCGGTATGTTCCCCTTTCCAATTTTCCCCAAGTGTACTTTGCATGTTGTATTTGGATTATTTCTCAGACAAATTTCACACATTTGTGTTGCTTGTTTTACAGTAGTGTACAGGTTTCTGCCTACTATTCTCTTGTTCAGATCTTTATATAGTGCATCTGCTCCCCAGTGAGTTTTGTTGTGTTCTTTTCTGACTACTTCCCATAATAGATTTGAAGGTATAACTGTACGATTATCTGGTGTTAAATACATCTTACCTTGTTCACTTGCTCCCAAATCTTTTACTAATTTCATATCTTCTTTTGAATATTTAAATTCCATTTCTGTATCTACGAGTTTACCGTCTGGTACCAGTGCCAAGGTTTTTACAAAACTTCTTTCTGCTGCCCTTTTAGCCTCTTGATCTGCTAGTTTATTTCCCAGTTCCTGTTCAGTGTTACCTTTTTGATGTCCTCTGCAATGCATTATTGCCACTTGTTCTGGTAGATTTATAGCTTCCAAAAGCTGTAAGATTTCTTTTGCATGTTTGATCTGTTTACCTTGAGCTGTGAGCAGTCCTCGTTCTTTCCACAATGCTCCATGAGCATGGACGACCCCGAAGGCGTATTTGGAGTCTGTCCAAATATTTATTTTCTTTCCTTTCGCCAATTCTAAGGCTCTGGTTAAAGCGATTATCTCTGCCTTTTGAGCAGACGTACCTGCAGGTAAAGGTTCTGCCTCGATTACCTTGTGTGCGGTAGTTACTGCATACCCTGCTTTACGAGCTCCGTCTTTTATGAAGCTGCTTCCATCGGTGAACCAGGAGTCCTCTGCGCTTTCCAACGGTTCCTCCTTTAAATCAGGTCTGCTGGAATAGACTGTTTCAATAGTCTCCAAGCAGTCGTGCGTTAGGGGTTCCATAGTGGCGGAATCTTTACTAAGAAAAGATGCTGGATTTACAATGTTAGCTGTCACAATATTAACATCATCTTGTTCCACCAAAATAGCCTGGTACTTTAGGAATCGGGATGGTGAGAGCCAATGGCCCCCTTTTTGTTCCAATACTGCAGAAACTGTGTGTGAGACTATGACTGTCATTTTCTGGCCCATAGTGAACTTACGAGCTTCTTGAATGTTAAGGACAACTGCTGCAACAGCTCGCAGACACCCAGGCCATCCTTTGCTTACCTCATCCAATTGCTTGGAGAAATATGCCACTGCTCTCTTGTGCGGCCCCAGCTGTTGAGCGAGCACTCCCAGGGCAATGCCTTGTCTCTCGTGAGAAAATAGCCAAAAGGGTTTTAGAACATTTGGAAGTCCGAGAGCCGGGGCTCTCATAAGTTCCTTTTTTAACTGTTCAAAAGCCCTTTTTGCATCTCCGGTCCAAATCAGGTATCTGGCATTATTTTTCAACAGTTCATACAAGGGCTTTACCATTAGTCCATAATTATATATCCATAGTCTACACCATCCTGTCATTCCTAAAAAGGTTCTTAATTCTTTTACCGTTTGTGGTTCTGGAGTCCGGCAGATTGCTTCTTTCCTCTCTCTTCCCAGTTCTCGTTGTCCTCTTGAGATTTTGAGTCCGAGGTAAGTCACTTGTTGTTGAATCATCTGAGCTTTCTGTTGAGAAACTCGATAACCATTAAGCCCCAGAAAATTAAGAAGACTCACTGTCCATTTTTTGCAATCCCCCTCTGTTTCTGCAGCGATGAGGAGATCATCGACATATTGTAACAATGTCCCCTTTTGTGTCGGAGGATTCCATTTTTCGAGATCCCGAGCTAGCTGATTTCCAAAGATGGTAGGGCTATTTTTGAAACCTTGGGGTAACACTGTCCAGGTTAACTGGGTTTTTCGTCCAGAATCTGGATTTTCCCATTCAAAAGCGAATAGGTTCTGACTGTTTGAGGCCAGAGGTAAACAGAAAAAGGCATCTTTTAAATCCAGTACGGTAAACCATCCCTGGCTATCTTCCAGTTTATTCAACAAGGTATAGGGATTAGCTACTACTGGGTAGAGATCTTCCACGATTTTATTAGTTGCCCTCAAATCTTGTACTAACCTGTAACTTTTCCCATCCGACTTTTTCACTGGCAAAATGGGGGTGCTGTATTCAGATTCACATTCTATTAACAATCCAAAATTTATAAAACTATCAATTATTTTCTTAATTCCTCTTCGGTCCTCTAGCTTAAGGGGGTATTGTTTGATCTTAACTGGTCGAGCTCCAGGCTTCAATTTTATCTCTATTGGGTCCGCATTTTTGGCTCTGCCTGGAGTTCCCGAAGCCCATACACCTGGATACACTTGGTCCAGTATATCCTGAGGTATTTCTCCTTTTTCTATAATTTGAATCAATGCCAGGCTCAGAATTTTGGTTAATTTAGTATCCTCAATTTTAAATTTTATTTGTCCCTTTCTGAAAATTATTGTGGCATTCAGTTGTTCCAATAGGTCTCGTCCTAGAAGGGACTTAGGGGCCCTAGGCAGGTACAAAAATCTGTGTATTCCAATGTGTTTACCTAATTTGTACTTTAATGGTTTTAAAAAATATGCCTTTTCCGATTGGCCTGTAGCGCCCACAACGGTTATAAAATCCTTATCCAAAGGCATCAGTTGTTGATTTAAAACAGAAAACGACGCACCAGTGTCTACCAAAAATTCCATTCTGTTTCCCTAGCTTTATGTTAACCAGTGGATCCGCTAGGGTGGATTCCCCAGGTCCCCGTCATTCGGTATCCTGTAGGTCAGCAACTATTCTGGGGCAGGGTGCCTTTTTCTTCTGTGGACATTCCCTCTGCCAATGTCCGAATCCCTTACAACGAGCGCACTGATTGCATTTTAGTCTCCTTTGATCGTAATTCCTCTTATTGTTCTCATCCCTCTTACGATACACTCGCCACGCCTCTTCCACTAGTTTCTCTAAATTCCTTACATCTGGTTCTTCAAGTTTCTGCAGCTTCTTTCTAATATCATTATCAGCCTGTCCTATAAATAGAGATATTAGCTGCTGTCTAGCTGCATCTGATGCCGGATCCATGGTAGTGTATTTCCGCACTGCTGTTCGTAATCTATCTAAGAATTCTGTCGGAGTTTCTGTCGGACCTTGTTTTACTTCATATAAGGCTGACCAGTTTACTGCTTTCGGGATCCCGTGTTCCAGCCCATACTGAATCCAAACACGGTATTGCTGTAACAGTCGATACTGGGTTTGATCATTAGGGTCCCACCCCGGGTCTCTAAGTGGAACATGTTGTTCCTCGGTCCCTTGTAAAGTACCTGCAGTAATTTGTGCCCTCACATGATCCCTTGCTGTTTTTAACACAATTCCTTTCTCAGTTTCTGTCATTGCCTCTAACATCAAGTCCACATCTTTCCAATCCGGATCCAAATTCTTAACTATCCATTCAAATTTCTTGGCTACCCTGCTAGGATCTTCCCTGTATTCCCTTACAGTTTCTCTCCATTTGTCTATATCTTCCATTTGGAAGGGTGTTCTTATCAGGGTTGGCCCCCCCGGCCCCATCGCCTGTCTTAAAGGGGCTTGGATGATGGGTCCCACCCTACTACGAGTCCGAGCAGTGATGGGACTTGACCCGCTAGATGGCGTTCCGCCCTCATCAGAGGACTCGTCCCCGTCTGCGCGGGCGGGGGTTCCCGCAGCCAACCCAGCATCAGGGAGGGGGGGGGGGTGACACAAAATCCTCCATACGCTCCTCTAATTTCTTCCGATTCCCTTTTGTTTTTAGACACCTTTGCCCTATGCTGCACGCAGAACAACACCGCTTAAGTTTTCCCGGCTCTTTCTTTCTATCCCTTTCCAATGCCAACACAAGGGGATCCTGCGGGGCTAGATTTATACCACTTTCTTTTTGCCACTCGGGGTGATTTCGCAAAGTGAAAAACATATCGGCATATGAGACCTCATCCCATTTTCCTTCTCTTCTCAAGAACAACATTAGCTGTAGCAAAGTATTATAATCCAGGGTCCCATTGTCAGGCCACTTTGCCTCCTCATCTAACTTGTATAACGGCCACCATTGATTACAACACTTAACTAACGTCCTTTTATTCACTCTACCTCCTGGGGGTCCCCCTATCTCCTTCCAATGTTGCAAAATACAGCCCAAGGGGCTCTTCTTCAGAATCTCTTTGCTCTGTGAATTTCCCATTATGCAGCACGTCCACCTCTTTGTTCCCCAATCAATGTACAGCAAACCCTAACAAACAAACCTAAACAAATCCTTCTAACGCCGTTAGCTCTAATTACTTAACCAAAATTCTATACTTTAAGCTAAGAGAAATAATTACTGAACCGCGATTTTACACCAGAACGTTATACGACACTTATAACAAAACAACTATTATAATTATCACTAGTAGTATTCCGTCGATAACAACAATGGGATAATTACTTTAAAATAAACATTCACTGTTTTCTTACGCTTTGTTCTTTACCGGCTGCTTCCCTCGCGGGAGAACAGAACCGCAGGTCAAAACTCCGCACTCACCCTTGTTTATATGTCTCATTCACACAGAGGCCTCACACACAGTCACACAATTTTAACCCGGAGTTACTGCAATCCGAACCGTTTGCCAGAACCGTAGTCAATTTCCAGAATAATGATCCATATATCAGTCAAGACCGTGTCCAGTGGGGACTCAAACCCCTACAGTGGGGACTCAAACCCCTATATACCTCTAAGGTGCTAGCAGCCCGGTATACTCTCCCTGCGTAATTAAATTACGACTTAGGGGACTCGAACCCCGTTGCTTAGTAAAAAGTAGTAAAAGAATACCTTTACTCACGGATGGTCCTTGTCTGTTCCCGCGGTGATCCAGATAAGGCGAGGAGCCCCTTCGGGAAAAGGCTCCCGAGGGCCCAAGGGGGTCCTGTTCTTACCGGGTCCCGCAGCAGAACAGAGTGAGTCCCATCTGGGGTGCCAAATTGATTCGAAGATCCGGTAAGAAAAACCTAACAGTACAATGTATACTGTTAAGCAGGTATTCTTTATTGCGGCGCCGGGCACACGGGGGATTTCTCCTCCAAACGTGCGCGCCAGACACCCTGTTGCTTCAGGTTAAATACAATCACACAGGTAATTATTCATTATATTTGTAGGAACTAATTAGCATATGTAAATATCTTTCACGCATGTCTGTTAGTATCTTTGGGTGGTCTTCGGGGGTCCCAAGATGAAGGCCCATCCTCTTCATCACGCTGTTCACTGATTGACATTTGTTTCTGCGCAAACTCAGTTCTAGCATCACGTATATCATGTCCTTCAGGTTGTTTTGCTCCGGTCTTGTTGCTCTCTTGGTGCCTCCTTATCTCTGTAGCTTAGCGCATTTGCCCTCCCAAGGCTGAGCTGTCTGGAGTAGAGTTATTTAGGAGTCTCTTTTATCCCACAATTATCCCAATTATTTGCTGAGAATCAAGACCACTTTTGTTTCACTTAATTATTTTGTCTAACGACTAAGTGATAGCTTGTGCCCATGTCCTTCCACTACATTCCTTAATGAGAAAACAGGGATTAGTGTAACAGTTATATTGTTAGACCACTATGCATGCAGAAATACAAGTTACAGTACTAAAGACTACTAAAAACTAGAAAATATTCAGGCTTTTTGTTATAGTTTCACATTTCTTACAATCCCCTCTATCATTCCCCCCTTTTCTTTTAAGACTTTTGCTTCTTTTAGATCAAAAAGTCTTAGTAATCATCAGATCAGTCCATTCTTACATTGCCAACATAATCGATTACAGCACTTGCAGCACTGAATCATTATGCAGGCCAAAACACATACACCTACTATCACAAGAGCTAGGAAAAATAGGTTCTTTAACCAGGATAAATTTGGTAGCCACGAGGTGAGTTTATTCCACATTTCCTCAAATCCGTAGGAAGTATCATCTTTAACTACTTCGTGTAATATTCTGGTTTGTTTCCAAATTTCCTCTAGATCCATCGAGACTCTACCACTTTGGTCTATATACACACAGCAGCTTGTGTTTATGACTGTGCAGACACCACCCTGTGAGGCTAGTAGTAAATCAAGGGCCATTCTGTTTTGGATCACTACCTTTGATAGGCTCGATACTTCAGTTTGCAGGGCACTTATGGCATCTGTGGTTCTATTTTCGATGTTTTCTATCACTGCTGATATGTTTACGATGGCTTTTTCTAATTCACTTACTCCAAGCCATGGAAGGAACCATCTAACAAAGATGTGAAAGCTAGTAGGCCTTTCTACGATGGGATTGGGAGTATTTGGGGTCCTTTTAATTCGCCTAAAGAAAGTCTTGATCCATCCCTCCTGTTGATGTATTTTGTCAGTAATTGTAATATATTATGGGATTACAGCTCCCAGAGTGCATACCCCTTTCCACCCAAAAGGTAGAACCTTCCAAGCTCGATTTCCGCACAGCCAGTACCATCCTGTTTTCTCAGGACTTTTAGGCACCGGTCACCCAACGTCAGGTTTAGTATTAGTTGCCTTAAAGCCCGCTAGTAAATCTTCGTCCCAACTTCCCTCCCCAAACAAATCTTTATATCTGCTACACCCTGTTGTTTTCCCCACATCTATGGTAGTATTACTCTTGCAGAATGGGGTGTTGATCTCTCCCTGTATGTGGCATCGTTGTATGCAGGTATAATTGTACCATGTTTTGGGTTCCTCTATTTGAATTTCTTGCTGAGTGCTCATGTTACCCGATTCCCATTTTTGGTCTACCTTTAAATGTAAGCTGCCGGGGATGGGTATCCCTATGAGGGTTCCCCTGCTCTCTCCTGAAGTTGGCATTTGAGTACAAATCCAACAATCATTTTTGTGTAGTATCCGAGTGATGTTCTGGACTAGGATCAGATGCAAATTCCTGTCCCATTGTATTGTCCAAATAGCTGGACTCATGGCTACCATCATTACCCATGGAGTTAGATCCGTCATGGTCGTCTTGTTATTTTTATCTTGAGAGGTGACTGTTGTTCTGCAGTCCAGGGAACAGAGGCTTTCTTGACCCTTGAATAATGAATCCAAGCTGGTTGTTCTCGGATTTTGATTGCAGTAAAAGTGGTTAGCAGCACTTGATAAGGTCCGTTCCACTTCTCTCCAAGGGGATCACCTGAAAGAGTCTTAACAAAAACCCAATCTCCAGGTTTAATCAAGTGTATTGGTTGGTCTAGGCCCCTACCCCATGCTTCTAGAACTAATTTCTGAACATTATTTATCTGCTTTCCCAAAGCTATCAGATATTCTTGTAAGTATCCCTCCCCAATTTGCACCATATCCTCCCCTTGATATGACAATTGATAAGGCCTTCCAAACAAAATTTCAAATGGACTAATGCCGCCTTTGCTCCTGGGTTTTACTCTGATTCTTAGTAAAGCTAAGGGTAGAGCTTTGTCCCAAGACAAATTTGCCTCCTGACCAATTTTTGCCAGTTGTTGTTTGATCAAATGATTCATTTTTTCTACTTGGCCACTTGCCTGTGGTCTGTAGGGGGTGTGTAGCTGCCAATCAATACCCAAAATTTTACTGATGTGTTGTACTATTTGTGCACAAAAACGTGACCCTCTATCTGAGGATATGATTGCTGGTACCCCAGACCGTGGTATGATTTCATTTAACAAAATTCGTACCACTTCCCGAGCCTTATTTGTTCTACAGGGAAATGCTTCAGGCCATCCGGAAAACGTGTCTGTTATAACCAATAAGTATCTATACCCCCCTTTTCTTGGAAGTTCTGAACAATCTATTTGCCAATGTTGTCCCGGTATGTTCCCCTTTCCAATTTTCCCCAAGTGTACTTTGCATGTTGTATTTGGATTATTTCTCAGACAAATTTCACACATTTGTGTTGCTTGTTTTACAGTAGTGTACAGGTTTCTGCCTACTATTCTCTTGTTCAGATCTTTATATAGTGCATCTGCTCCCCAGTGAGTTTTGTTGTGTTCTTTTCTGACTACTTCCCATAATAGATTTGAAGGTATAACTGTACGATTATCTGGTGTTAAATACATCTTACCTTGTTCACTTGCTCCCAAATCTTTTACTAATTTCATATCTTCTTTTGAATATTTAAATTCCATTTCTGTATCTACGAGTTTACCGTCTGGTACCAGTGCCAAGGTTTTTACAAAACTTCTTTCTGCTGCCCTTTTAGCCTCTTGATCTGCTAGTTTATTTCCCAGTTCCTGTTCAGTGTTACCTTTTTGATGTCCTCTGCAATGCATTATTGCCACTTGTTCTGGTAGATTTATAGCTTCCAAAAGCTGTAAGATTTCTTTTGCATGTTTGATCTGTTTACCTTGAGCTGTGAGCAGTCCTCGTTCTTTCCACAATGCTCCATGAGCATGGACGACCCCGAAGGCGTATTTGGAGTCTGTCCAAATATTTATTTTCTTTCCTTTCGCCAATTCTAAGGCTCTGGTTAAAGCGATTATCTCTGCCTTTTGAGCAGACGTACCTGCAGGTAAAGGTTCTGCCTCGATTACCTTGTGTGCGGTAGTTACTGCATACCCTGCTTTACGAGCTCCGTCTTTTATGAAGCTGCTTCCATCGGTGAACCAGGAGTCCTCTGCGCTTTCCAACGGTTCCTCCTTTAAATCAGGTCTGCTGGAATAGACTGTTTCAATAGTCTCCAAGCAGTCGTGCGTTAGGGGTTCCATAGTGGCGGAATCTTTACTAAGAAAAGATGCTGGATTTACAATGTTAGCTGTCACAATATTAACATCATCTTGTTCCACCAAAATAGCCTGGTACTTTAGGAATCGGGATGGTGAGAGCCAATGGCCCCCTTTTTGTTCCAATACTGCAGAAACTGTGTGTGAGACTATGACTGTCATTTTCTGGCCCATAGTGAACTTATGAGCTTCTTGAATGTTAAGGACAACTGCTGCAACAGCTCGCAGACACCCAGGCCATCCTTTGCTTACCTCATCCAATTGCTTGGAGAAATATGCCACTGCTCTCTTGTGCGGCCCCAGCTGTTGAGCGAGCACTCCCAGGGCAATGCCTTGTCTCTCGTGAGAAAATAGCCAAAAGGGTTTTAGAACATTTGGAAGTCCGAGAGCCGGGGCTCTCATAAGTTCCTTTTTTAACTGTTCAAAAGCCCTTTTTGCATCTCCGGTCCAAATCAGGTATCTGGCATTATTTTTCAACAGTTCATACAAGGGCTTTACCATTAGTCCATAATTATATATCCATAGTCTACACCATCCTGTCATTCCTAAAAAGGTTCTTAATTCTTTTACCGTTTGTGGTTCTGGAGTCCGGCAGATTGCTTCTTTCCTCTCTCTTCCCAGTTCTCGTTGTCCTCTTGAGATTTTGAGTCCGAGGTAAGTCACTTGTTGTTGAATCATCTGAGCTTTCTGTTGAGAAACTCGATAACCATTAAGCCCCAGAAAATTAAGAAGACTCACTGTCCATTTTTTGCAATCCCCCTCTGTTTCTGCAGCGATGAGGAGATCATCGACATATTGTAACAATGTCCCCTTTTGTGTCGGAGGATTCCATTTTTCGAGATCCCGAGCTAGCTGATTTCCAAAGATGGTAGGGCTATTTTTGAAACCTTGGGGTAACACTGTCCAGGTTAACTGGGTTTTTCGTCCAGAATCTGGATTTTCCCATTCAAAAGCGAATAGGTTCTGACTGTTTGAGGCCAGAGGTAAACAGAAAAAGGCATCTTTTAAATCCAGTACGGTAAACCATCCCTGGCTATCTTCCAGTTTATTCAACAAGGTATAGGGATTAGCTACTACTGGGTAGAGATCTTCCACGATTTTATTAGTTGCCCTCAAATCTTGTACTAACCTGTAACTTTTCCCATCCGACTTTTTCACTGGCAAAATGGGGGTGCTGTATTCAGATTCACATTCTATTAACAATCCAAAATTTATAAAACTATCAATTATTTTCTTAATTCCTCTTCGGTCCTCTAGCTTAAGGGGGTATTGTTTGATCTTAACTGGTCGAGCTCCAGGCTTCAATTTTATCTCTATTGGGTCCGCATTTTTGGCTCTGCCTGGAGTTCCCGAAGCCCATACACCTGGATACACTTGGTCCAGTATATCCTGAGGTATTTCTCCTTTTTCTATAATTTGAATCAATGCCAGGCTCAGAATTTTGGTTAATTTAGTATCCTCAATTTTAAATTTTATTTGTCCCTTTCTGAAAATTATTGTGGCATTCAGTTGTTCCAATAGGTCTCGTCCTAGAAGGGACTTAGGGGCCCTAGGCAGGTACAAAAATCTGTGTATTCCAATGTGTTTACCTAATTTGTACTTTAATGGTTTTAAAAAATATGCCTTTTCCGACTGGCCTGTAGCGCCCACAACGGTTATAAAATCCTTATCCAAAGGCATCAGTTGTTGATTTAAAACAGAAAACGACGCACCAGTGTCTACCAAAAATTCCATTCTGTTTCCCTAGCTTTATGTTAACCAGTGGATCCGCTAGGGTGGATTCCCCAGGTCCCCGTCATTCGGTATCCTGTAGGTCAGCAACTATTCTGGGGCAGGGTGCCTTTTTCTTCTGTGGACATTCCCTCTGCCAATGTCCGAATCCCTTACAACGAGCGCACTGATTGCATTTTAGTCTCCTTTGATCGTAATTCCTCTTATTGTTCTCATCCCTCTTACGATACACTCGCCACGCCTCTTCCACTAGTTTCTCTAAATTCCTTACATCTGGTTCTTCAAGTTTCTGCAGCTTCTTTCTAATATCATTATCAGCCTGTCCTATAAATAGAGATATTAGCTGCTGTCTAGCTGCATCTGATGCCGGATCCATGGTAGTGTATTTCCGCACTGCTGTTCGTAATCTATCTAAGAATTCTGTCGGAGTTTCTGTCGGACCTTGTTTTACTTCATATAAGGCTGACCAGTTTACTGCTTTCGGGATCCCGTGTTCCAGCCCATACTGAATCCAAACACGGTATTGCTGTAACAGTCGATACTGGGTTTGATCATTAGGGTCCCACCCCGGGTCTCTAAGTGGAACATGTTGTTCCTCGGTCCCTTGTAAAGTACCTGCAGTAATTTGTGCCCTCACATGATCCCTTGCTGTTTTTAACACAATTCCTTTCTCAGTTTCTGTCATTGCCTCTAACATCAAGTCCACATCTTTCCAATCCGGATCCAAATTCTTAACTATCCATTCAAATTTCTTGGCTACCCTGCTAGGATCTTCCCTTTATTCCCTTACAGTTTCTCTCCATTTGTCTATATCTTCCATTTGGAAGGGTGTTCTTATCAGGGTTGGCCCCCCCGGCCCCATCGCCTGTCTTAAAGGGGCTTGGATGATGGGTCCCACCCTACTACGAGTCCGAGCAGTGATGGGACTTGACCCGCTAGATGGCGTTCCGCCCTCATCAGAGGACTCGTCCCCGTCTGCGCGGGCGGGGGTTCCCGCAGCCAACCCAGCATCAGGGAGGGGGGGGGGGTGACACAAAATCCTCCATACGCTCCTCTAATTTCTTCCGATTCCCTTTTGTTTTTAGACACCTTTGCCCTATGCTGCACGCAGAACAACACCGCTTAAGTTTTCCCGGCTCTTTCTTTCTATCCCTTTCCAATGCCAACACAAGGGGATCCTGCGGGGCTAGATTTATACCACTTTCTTTTTGCCACTCGGGGTGATTTCGCAAAGTGAAAAACATATCGGCATATGAGACCTCATCCCATTTTCCTTCTCTTCTCAAGAACAACATTAGCTGTAGCAAAGTATTATAATCCAGGGTCCCATTGTCAGGCCACTTTGCCTCCTCATCTAACTTGTATAACGGCCACCATTGATTACAACACTTAACTAACGTCCTTTTATTCACTCTACCTCCTGGGGGTCCCCCTATCTCCTTCCAATGTTGCAAAATACAGCCCAAGGGGCTCTTCTTCAGAATCTCTTTGCTCTGTGAATTTCCCATTATGCAGCACGTCCACCTCTTTGTTCCCCAATCAATGTACAGCAAACCCTAACAAACAAACCTAAACAAATCCTTCTAACGCCGTTAGCTCTAATTACTTAACCAAAATTCTATACTTTAAGCTAAGAGAAATAATTACTGAACCGCGATTTTACACCAGAACGTTATACGACACTTATAACAAAACAACTATTATAATTATCACTAGTAGTATTCCGTCGATAACAACAATGGGATAATTACTTTAAAATAAACATTCACTGTTTTCTTACGCTTTGTTCTTTACCGGCTGCTTCCCTCGCGGGAGAACAGAACCGCAGGTCAAAACTCCGCACTCACCCTTGTTTATATGTCTCATTCACACAGAGGCCTCACACACAGTCACACAATTTTAACCCGGAGTTACTGCAATCCGAACCGTTTGCCAGAACCGTAGTCAATTTCCAGAATAATGATCCATATATCAGTCAAGACCGTGTCCAGTGGGGACTCAAACCCCTACAGTGGGGACTCAAACCCCTATATACCTCTAAGGTGCTAGCAGCCCGGTATACTCTCCCTGCGTAATTAAATTACGACTTAGGGGACTCGAACCCCGTTGCTTAGTAAAAAGTAGTAAAAGAATACCTTTACTCACGGATGGTCCTTGTCTGTTCCCGCGGTGATCCAGATAAGGCGAGGAGCCCCTTCGGGAAAAGGCTCCCGAGGGCCCAAGGGGGTCCTGTTCTTACCAGGTCCCGCAGCAGAACAGAGTGAGTCCCATCTGGGGTGCCAAATTGATTCGAAGATCCGGTAAGAAAAACCTAACAGTACAATGTATACTGTTAAGCAGGTATTCTTTATTGCGGCGCCGGGCACACGGGGGATTTCTCCTCCAAACGTGCGCGCCAGACACCCTGTTGCTTCAGGTTAAATACAATCACACAGGTAATTATTCATTATATTTGTAGGAACTAATTAGCATATGTAAATATCTTTCACGCATGTCTGTTAGTATCTTTGGGTGGTCTTCGGGGGTCCCAAGATGAAGGCCCATCCTCTTCATCACGCTGTTCACTGATTGACATTTGTTTCTGCGCAAACTCAGTTCTAGCATCACGTATATCGTGTCCTTCAGGTTGTTTTGCTCCGGTCTTGTTGCTCTCTTGGTGCCTCCTTATCTCTGTAGCTTAGCGCATTTGCCCTCCCAAGGCTGAGCTGTCTGGAGTAGAGTTATTTAGGAGTCTCTTTTATCCCACAATTATCCCAATTATTTGCTGAGAATCAAGACCACTTTTGTTTCACTTAATTATTTTGTCTAACGACTAAGTGATAGCTTGTGCCCATGTCCTTCCACTACATTCCTTAATGAGAAAACAGGGATTAGTGTAACAGTTATATTGTTAGACCACTATGCATGCAGAAATACAAGTTACAGTACTAAAGACTACTAAAAACTAGAAAATATTCAGGCTTTTTGTTATAGTTTCACATTTCTTACAATCCCCTCTATCATTCCCCCCTTTTCTTTTAAGACTTTTGCTTCTTTTAGATCAAAAAGTCTTAGTAATCATCAGATCAGTCCATTCTTACATTGCCAACATAATCGATTACAGCACTTGCAGCACTGAATCATTATGCAGGCCAAAACACATACACCTACTATCACAAGAGCTAGGAAAAATAGGTTCTTTAACCAGGATAAATTTGGTAGCCACGAGGTGAGTTTATTCCACATTTCCTCAAATCCGTAGGAAGTATCATCTTTAACTACTTCGTGTAATATTCTGGTTTGTTTCCAAATTTCCTCTAGATCCATCGAGACTCTACCACTTTGGTCTATATACACACAGCAGCTTGTGTTTATGACTGTGCAGACACCACCCTGTGAGGCTAGTAGTAAATCAAGGGCCATTCTGTTTTGGATCACTACCTTTGATAGGCTCGATACTTCAGTTTGCAGGGCACTTATGGCATCTGTGGTTCTATTTTCGATGTTTTCTATCACTGCTGATATGTTTATGATGGCTTTTTCTAATTCACTTACTCCAAGCCATGGAAGGAACCATCTAACAAAGATGTGAAAGCTAGTAGGCCTTTCTACGATGGGATTGGGAGTATTTGGGGTCCTTTTAATTCGCCTAAAGAAAGTCTTGATCCATCCCTCCTGTTGATGTATTTTGTCAGTAATTGTAATATATTATGGGATTACAGCTCCCAGAGTGCATACCCCTTTCCACCCAAAAGGTAGAACCTTCCAAGCTCGATTTCCGCACAGCCAGTACCATCCTGTTTTCTCAGGACTTTTAGGCACCGGTCACCCAACGTCAGGTTTAGTATTAGTTGCCTTAAAGCCCGCTAGTAAATCTTCGTCCCAACTTCCCTCCCCAAACAAATCTTTATATCTGCTACACCCTGTTGTTTTCCCCACATCTATGGTAGTATTACTCTTGCAGAATGGGGTGTTGATCTCTCCCTGTATGTGGCATCGTTGTATGCAGGTATAATTGTACCATGTTTTGGGTTCCTCTATTTGAATTTCTTGCTGAGTGCTCATGTTACCCGATTCCCATTTTTGGTCTACCTTTAAATGTAAGCTGCCGGGGATGGGTATCCCTATGAGGGTTCCCCTGCTCTCTCCTGAAGTTGGCATTTGAGTACAAATCCAACAATCATTTTTGTGTAGTATCCGAGTGATGTTCTGGACTAGGATCAGATGCAAATTCCTGTCCCATTGTATTGTCCAAATAGCTGGACTCATGGCTACCATCATTACCCATGGAGTTAGATCCGTCATGGTCGTCTTGTTATTTTTATCTTGAGAGGTGACTGTTGTTCTGCAGTCCAGGGAACAGAGGCTTTCTTGACCCTTGAATAATGAATCCAAGCTGGTTGTTCTCGGATTTTGATTGCAGTAAAAGTGGTTAGCAGCACTTGATAAGGTCCGTTCCACTTCTCTCCAAGGGGATCACCTGAAAGAGTCTTAACAAAAACCCAATCTCCAGGTTTAATCAAGTGTATTGGTTGGTCTAGGCCCCTACCCCGTGCTTCTAGAACTAATTTCTGAACATTATTTATCTGCTTTCCCAAAGCTATCAGATATTCTTGTAAGTATCCCTCCCCAATTTGCACCATATCCTCCCCTTGATATGACAATTGATAAGGCCTTCCAAACAAAATTTCAAATGGACTAATGCCGCCTTTGCTCCTGGGTTTTACTCTGATTCTTAGTAAAGCTAAGGGTAGAGCTTTGTCCCAAGACAAATTTGCCTCCTGACCAATTTTTGCCAGTTGTTGTTTGATCAAATGATTCATTTTTTCTACTTGGCCACTTGCCTGTGGTCTGTAGGGGGTGTGTAGCTGCCAATCAATACCCAAAATTTTACTGATGTGTTGTACTATTTGTGCACAAAAACGTGACCCTCTATCTGAGGATATGATTGCTGGTACCCCAGACCGTGGTATGATTTCATTTAACAAAATTCGTACCACTTCCCGAGCCTTATTTGTTCTACAGGGAAATGCTTCAGGCCATCCGGAAAACGTGTCTGTTATAACCAATAAGTATCTATACCCCCCTTTTCTTGGAAGTTCTGAACAATCTATTTGCCAATGTTGTCCCGGTATGTTCCCCTTTCCAATTTTCCCCAAGTGTACTTTGCATGTTGTATTTGGATTATTTCTCAGACAAATTTCACACATTTGTGTTGCTTGTTTTACAGTAGTGTACAGGTTTCTGCCTACTATTCTCTTGTTCAGATCTTTATATAGTGCATCTGCTCCCCAGTGAGTTTTGTTGTGTTCTTTTCTGACTACTTCCCATAATAGATTTGAAGGTATAACTGTACGATTATCTGGTGTTAAATACATCTTACCTTGTTCACTTGCTCCCAAATCTTTTACTAATTTCATATCTTCTTTTGAATATTTAAATTCCATTTCTGTATCTACGAGTTTACCGTCTGGTACCAGTGCCAAGGTTTTTACAAAACTTCTTTCTGCTGCCCTTTTAGCCTCTTGATCTGCTAGTTTATTTCCCAGTTCCTGTTCAGTGTTACCTTTTTGATGTCCTCTGCAATGCATTATTGCCACTTGTTCTGGTAGATTTATAGCTTCCAAAAGCTGTAAGATTTCTTTTGCATGTTTGATCTGTTTACCTTGAGCTGTGAGCAGTCCTCGTTCTTTCCACAATGCTCCATGAGCATGGACGACCCCGAAGGCGTATTTGGAGTCTGTCCAAATATTTATTTTCTTTCCTTTCGCCAATTCTAAGGCTCTGGTTAAAGCGATTATCTCTGCCTTTTGAGCAGACGTACCTGCAGGTAAAGGTTCTGCCTCGATTACCTTGTGTGCGGTAGTTACTGCATACCCTGCTTTACGAGCTCCGTCTTTTATGAAGCTGCTTCCATCGGTGAACCAGGAGTCCTCTGCGCTTTCCAACGGTTCCTCCTTTAAATCAGGTCTGCTGGAATAGACTGTTTCAATAGTCTCCAAGCAGTCGTGCGTTAGGGGTTCCATAGTGGCGGAATCTTTACTAAGAAAAGATGCTGGATTTACAATGTTAGCTGTCACAATATTAACATCATCTTGTTCCACCAAAATAGCCTGGTACTTTAGGAATCGGGATGGTGAGAGCCAATGGCCCCCTTTTTGTTCCAATACTGCAGAAACTGTGTGTGAGACTATGACTGTCATTTTCTGGCCCATAGTGAACTTACGAGCTTCTTGAATGTTAAGGACAACTGCTGCAACAGCTCGCAGACACCCAGGCCATCCTTTGCTTACCTCATCCAATTGCTTGGAGAAATATGCCACTGCTCTCTTGTGCGGCCCCAGCTGTTGAGCGAGCACTCCCAGGGCAATGCCTTGTCTCTCGTGAGAAAATAGCCAAAAGGGTTTTAGAACATTTGGAAGTCCGAGAGCCGGGGCTCTCATAAGTTCCTTTTTTAACTGTTCAAAAGCCCTTTTTGCATCTCCGGTCCAAATCAGGTATCTGGCATTATTTTTCAACAGTTCATACAAGGGCTTTACCATTAGTCCATAATTATATATCCATAGTCTACACCATCCTGTCATTCCTAAAAAGGTTCTTAATTCTTTTACCGTTTGTGGTTCTGGAGTCCGGCAGATTGCTTCTTTCCTCTCTCTTCCCAGTTCTCGTTGTCCTCTTGAGATTTTGAGTCCGAGGTAAGTCACTTGTTGTTGAATCATCTGAGCTTTCTGTTGAGAAACTCGATAACCATTAAGCCCCAGAAAATTAAGAAGACTCACTGTCCATTTTTTGCAATCCCCCTCTGTTTCTGCAGCGATGAGGAGATCATCGACATATTGTAACAATGTCCCCTTTTGTGTCGGAGGATTCCATTTTTCGAGATCCCGAGCTAGCTGATTTCCAAAGATGGTAGGGCTATTTTTGAAACCTTGGGGTAACACTGTCCAGGTTAACTGGGTTTTTCGTCCAGAATCTGGATTTTCCCATTCAAAAGCGAATAGGTTCTGACTGTTTGAGGCCAGAGGTAAACAGAAAAAGGCATCTTTTAAATCCAGTACGGTAAACCATCCCTGGCTATCTTCCAGTTTATTCAACAAGGTATAGGGATTAGCTACTACTGGGTAGAGATCTTCCACGATTTTATTAGTTGCCCTCAAATCTTGTACTAACCTGTAACTTTTCCCATCCGACTTTTTCACTGGCAAAATGGGGGTGCTGTATTCAGATTCACATTCTATTAACAATCCAAAATTTATAAAACTATCAATTATTTTCTTAATTCCTCTTCGGTCCTCTAGCTTAAGGGGGTATTGTTTGATCTTAACTGGTCGAGCTCCAGGCTTCAATTTTATCTCTATTGGGTCCGCATTTTTGGCTCTGCCTGGAGTTCCCGAAGCCCATACACCTGGATACACTTGGTCCAGTATATCCTGAGGTATTTCTCCTTTTTCTATAATTTGAATCAATGCCAGGCTCAGAATTTTGGTTAATTTAGTATCCTCAATTTTAAATTTTATTTGTCCCTTTCTGAAAATTATTGTGGCATTCAGTTGTTCCAATAGGTCTCGTCCTAGAAGGGACTTAGGGGCCCTAGGCAGGTACAAAAATCTGTGTATTCCAATGTGTTTACCTAATTTGTACTTTAATGGTTTTAAAAAATATGCCTTTTCCGATTGGCCTGTAGCGCCCACAACGGTTATAAAATCCTTATCCAAAGGCATCAGTTGTTGATTTAAAACAGAAAACGACGCACCAGTGTCTACCAAAAATTCCATTCTGTTTCCCTAGCTTTATGTTAACCAGTGGATCCGCTAGGGTGGATTCCCCAGGTCCCCGTCATTCGGTATCCTGTAGGTCAGCAACTATTCTGGGGCAGGGTGCCTTTTTCTTCTGTGGACATTCCCTCTGCCAATGTCCGAATCCCTTACAACGAGCGCACTGATTGCATTTTAGTCTCCTTTGATCGTAATTCCTCTTATTGTTCTCATCCCTCTTACGATACACTCGCCACGCCTCTTCCACTAGTTTCTCTAAATTCCTTACATCTGGTTCTTCAAGTTTCTGCAGCTTCTTTCTAATATCATTATCAGCCTGTCCTATAAATAGAGATATTAGCTGCTGTCTAGCTGCATCTGATGCCGGATCCATGGTAGTGTATTTCCGCACTGCTGTTCGTAATCTATCTAAGAATTCTGTCGGAGTTTCTGTCGGACCTTGTTTTACTTCATATAAGGCTGACCAGTTTACTGCTTTCGGGATCCCGTGTTCCAGCCCATACTGAATCCAAACACGGTATTGCTGTAACAGTCGATACTGGGTTTGATCATTAGGGTCCCACCCCGGGTCTCTAAGTGGAACATGTTGTTCCTCGGTCCCTTGTAAAGTACCTGCAGTAATTTGTGCCCTCACATGATCCCTTGCTGTTTTTAACACAATTCCTTTCTCAGTTTCTGTCATTGCCTCTAACATCAAGTCCACATCTTTCCAATCCGGATCCAAATTCTTAACTATCCATTCAAATTTCTTGGCTACCCTGCTAGGATCTTCCCTTTATTCCCTTACAGTTTCTCTCCATTTGTCTATATCTTCCATTTGGAAGGGTGTTCTTATCAGGGTTGGCCCCCCCGGCCCCATCGCCTGTCTTAAAGGGGCTTGGATGATGGGTCCCACCCTACTACGAGTCCGAGCAGTGATGGGACTTGACACGCTAGATGGCGTTCCGCCCTCATCAGAGGACTCGTCCCCGTCTGCGCGGGCGGGGGTTCCCGCAGCCAACCCAGCATCAGGGAGGGGGGGGGGGTGACACAAAATCCTCCATACGCTCCTCTAATTTCTTCCGATTCCCTTTTGTTTTTAGACACCTTTGCCCTATGCTGCACGCAGAACAACACCGCTTAAGTTTTCCCGGCTCTTTCTTTCTATCCCTTTCCAATGCCAACACAAGGGGATCCTGCGGGGCTAGATTTATACCACTTTCTTTTTGCCACTCGGGGTGATTTCGCAAAGTGAAAAACATATCGGCATATGAGACCTCATCCCATTTTCCTTCTCTTCTCAAGAACAACATTAGCTGTAGCAAAGTATTATAATCCAGGGTCCCATTGTCAGGCCACTTTGCCTCCTCATCTAACTTGTATAACGGCCACCATTGATTACAACACTTAACTAACGTCCTTTTATTCACTCTACCTCCTGGGGGTCCCCCTATCTCCTTCCAATGTTGCAAAATACAGCCCAAGGGGCTCTTCTTCAGAATCTCTTTGCTCTGTGAATTTCCCATTATGCAGCACGTCCACCTCTTTGTTCCCCAATCAATGTACAGCAAACCCTAACAAACAAACCTAAACAAATCCTTCTAACGCCGTTAGCTCTAATTACTTAACCAAAATTCTATACTTTAAGCTAAGAGAAATAATTACTGAACCGCGATTTTACACCAGAACGTTATACGACACTTATAACAAAACAACTATTATAATTATCACTAGTAGTATTCCGTCGATAACAACAATGGGATAATTACTTTAAAATAAACATTCACTGTTTTCTTACGCTTTGTTCTTTACCGGCTGCTTCCCTCGCGGGAGAACAGAACCGCAGGTCAAAACTCCGCACTCACCCTTGTTTATATGTCTCATTCACACAGAGGCCTCACACACAGTCACACAATTTTAACCCGGAGTTACTGCAATCCGAACCGTTTGCCAGAACCGTAGTCAATTTCCAGAATAATGATCCATATATCAGTCAAGACCGTGTCCAGTGGGGACTCAAACCCCTACAGTGGGGACTCAAACCCCTATATACCTCTAAGGTGCTAGCAGCCCGGTATACTCTCCCTGCGTAATTAAATTACGACTTAGGGGACTCGAACCCCGTTGCTTAGTAAAAAGTAGTAAAAGAATACCTTTACTCACGGATGGTCCTTGTCTGTTCCCGCGGTGATCCAGATAAGGCGAGGAGCCCCTTCGGGAAAAGGCTCCCGAGGGCCCAAGGGGGTCCTGTTCTTACCGGGTCCCGCAGCAGAACAGAGTGAGTCCCATCTGGGGTGCCAAATTGATTCGAAGATCCGGTAAGAAAAACCTAACAGTACAATGTATACTGTTAAGCAGGTATTCTTTATTGCGGCGCCGGGCACACGGGGGATTTCTCCTCCAAACGTGCGCGCCAGACACCCTGTTGCTTCAGGTTAAATACAATCACACAGGTAATTATTCATTATATTTGTAGGAACTAATTAGCATATGTAAATATCTTTCACGCATGTCTGTTAGTATCTTTGGGTGGTCTTCGGGGGTCCCAAGATGAAGGCCCATCCTCTTCATCACGCTGTTCACTGATTGACATTTGTTTCTGCGCAAACTCAGTTCTAGCATCACGTATATCATGTCCTTCAGGTTGTTTTGCTCCGGTCTTGTTGCTCTCTTGGTGCCTCCTTATCTCTGTAGCTTAGCGCATTTGCCCTCCCAAGGCTGAGCTGTCTGGAGTAGAGTTATTTAGGAGTCTCTTTTATCCCACAATTATCCCAATTATTTGCTGAGAATCAAGACCACTTTTGTTTCACTTAATTATTTTGTCTAACGACTAAGTGATAGCTTGTGCCCATGTCCTTCCACTACATTCCTTAATGAGAAAACAGGGATTAGTGTAACAGTTATATTGTTAGACCACTATGCATGCAGAAATACAAGTTACAGTACTAAAGACTACTAAAAACTAGAAAATATTCAGGCTTTTTGTTATAGTTTCACATTTCTTACAATCCCCTCTATCATTCCCCCCTTTTCTTTTAAGACTTTTGCTTCTTTTAGATCAAAAAGTCTTAGTAATCATCAGATCAGTCCATTCTTACATTGCCAACATAATCGATTACAGCACTTGCAGCACTGAATCATTATGCAGGCCAAAACACATACACCTACTATCACAAGAGCTAGGAAAAATAGGTTCTTTAACCAGGATAAATTTGGTAGCCACGAGGTGAGTTTATTCCACATTTCCTCAAATCCGTAGGAAGTATCATCTTTAACTACTTCGTGTAATATTCTGGTTTGTTTCCAAATTTCCTCTAGATCCATCGAGACTCTACCACTTTGGTCTATATACACACAGCAGCTTGTGTTTATGACTGTGCAGACACCACCCTGTGAGGCTAGTAGTAAATCAAGGGCCATTCTGTTTTGGATCACTACCTTTGATAGGCTCGATACTTCAGTTTGCAGGGCACTTATGGCATCTGTGGTTCTATTTTCGATGTTTTCTATCACTGCTGATATGTTTATGATGGCTTTTTCTAATTCACTTACTCCAAGCCATGGAAGGAACCATCTAACAAAGATGTGAAAGCTAGTAGGCCTTTCTACGATGGGATTGGGAGTATTTGGGGTCCTTTTAATTCGCCTAAAGAAAGTCTTGATCCATCCCTCCTGTTGATGTATTTTGTCAGTAATTGTAATATATTATGGGATTACAGCTCCCAGAGTGCATACCCCTTTCCACCCAAAAGGTAGAACCTTCCAAGCTCGATTTCCGCACAGCCAGTACCATCCTGTTTTCTCAGGACTTTTAGGCACCGGTCACCCAACGTCAGGTTTAGTATTAGTTGCCTTAAAGCCCGCTAGTAAATCTTCGTCCCAACTTCCCTCCCCAAACAAATCTTTATATCTGCTACACCCTGTTGTTTTCCCCACATCTATGGTAGTATTACTCTTGCAGAATGGGGTGTTGATCTCTCCCTGTATGTGGCATCGTTGTATGCAGGTATAATTGTACCATGTTTTGGGTTCCTCTATTTGAATTTCTTGCTGAGTGCTCATGTTACCCGATTCCCATTTTTGGTCTACCTTTAAATGTAAGCTGCCGGGGATGGGTATCCCTATGAGGGTTCCCCTGCTCTCTCCTGAAGTTGGCATTTGAGTACAAATCCAACAATCATTTTTGTGTAGTATCCGAGTGATGTTCTGGACTAGGATCAGATGCAAATTCCTGTCCCATTGTATTGTCCAAATAGCTGGACTCATGGCTACCATCATTACCCATGGAGTTAGATCCGTCATGGTCGTCTTGTTATTTTTATCTTGAGAGGTGACTGTTGTTCTGCAGTCCAGGGAACAGAGGCTTTCTTGACCCTTGAATAATGAATCCAAGCTGGTTGTTCTCGGATTTTGATTGCAGTAAAAGTGGTTAGCAGCACTTGATAAGGTCCGTTCCACTTCTCTCCAAGGGGATCACCTGAAAGAGTCTTAACAAAAACCCAATCTCCAGGTTTAATCAAGTGTATTGGTTGGTCTAGGCCCCTACCCCGTGCTTCTAGAACTAATTTCTGAACATTATTTATCTGCTTTCCCAAAGCTATCAGATATTCTTGTAAGTATCCCTCCCCAATTTGCACCATATCCTCCCCTTGATATGACAATTGATAAGGCCTTCCAAACAAAATTTCAAATGGACTAATGCCGCCTTTGCTCCTGGGTTTTACTCTGATTCTTAGTAAAGCTAAGGGTAGAGCTTTGTCCCAAGACAAATTTGCCTCCTGACCAATTTTTGCCAGTTGTTGTTTGATCAAATGATTCATTTTTTCTACTTGGCCACTTGCCTGTGGTCTGTAGGGGGTGTGTAGCTGCCAATCAATACCCAAAATTTTACTGATGTGTTGTACTATTTGTGCACAAAAACGTGACCCTCTATCTGAGGATATGATTGCTGGTACCCCAGACCGTGGTATGATTTCATTTAACAAAATTCGTACCACTTCCCGAGCCTTATTTGTTCTACAGGGAAATGCTTCAGGCCATCCGGAAAACGTGTCTGTTATAACCAATAAGTATCTATACCCCCCTTTTCTTGGAAGTTCTGAACAATCTATTTGCCAATGTTGTCCCGGTATGTTCCCCTTTCCAATTTTCCCCAAGTGTACTTTGCATGTTGTATTTGGATTATTTCTCAGACAAATTTCACACATTTGTGTTGCTTGTTTTACAGTAGTGTACAGGTTTCTGCCTACTATTCTCTTGTTCAGATCTTTATATAGTGCATCTGCTCCCCAGTGAGTTTTGTTGTGTTCTTTTCTGACTACTTCCCATAATAGATTTGAAGGTATAACTGTACGATTATCTGGTGTTAAATACATCTTACCTTGTTCACTTGCTCCCAAATCTTTTACTAATTTCATATCTTCTTTTGAATATTTAAATTCCATTTCTGTATCTACGAGTTTACCGTCTGGTACCAGTGCCAAGGTTTTTACAAAACTTCTTTCTGCTGCCCTTTTAGCCTCTTGATCTGCTAGTTTATTTCCCAGTTCCTGTTCAGTGTTACCTTTTTGATGTCCTCTGCAATGCATTATTGCCACTTGTTCTGGTAGATTTATAGCTTCCAAAAGCTGTAAGATTTCTTTTGCATGTTTGATCTGTTTACCTTGAGCTGTGAGCAGTCCTCGTTCTTTCCACAATGCTCCATGAGCATGGACGACCCCGAAGGCGTATTTGGAGTCTGTCCAAATATTTATTTTCTTTCCTTTCGCCAATTCTAAGGCTCTGGTTAAAGCGATTATCTCTGCCTTTTGAGCAGACGTACCTGCAGGTAAAGGTTCTGCCTCGATTACCTTGTGTGCGGTAGTTACTGCATACCCTGCTTTACGAGCTCCGTCTTTTATGAAGCTGCTTCCATCGGTGAACCAGGAGTCCTCTGCGCTTTCCAACGGTTCCTCCTTTAAATCAGGTCTGCTGGAATAGACTGTTTCAATAGTCTCCAAGCAGTCGTGCGTTAGGGGTTCCATAGTGGCGGAATCTTTACTAAGAAAAGATGCTGGATTTACAATGTTAGCTGTCACAATATTAACATCATCTTGTTCCACCAAAATAGCCTGGTACTTTAGGAATCGGGATGGTGAGAGCCAATGGCCCCCTTTTTGTTCCAATACTGCAGAAACTGTATGTGAGACTATGACTGTCATTTTCTGGCCCGTAGTGAACTTACGAGCTTCTTGAATGTTAAGGACAACTGCTGCAACAGCTCGCAGACACCCAGGCCATCCTTTGCTTACCTCATCCAATTGCTTGGAGAAATATGCCACTGCTCTCTTGTGCGGCCCCAGCTGTTGAGCGAGCACTCCCAGGGCAATGCCTTGTCTCTCGTGAGAAAATAGCCAAAAGGGTTTTAGAACATTTGGAAGTCCGAGAGCCGGGGCTCTCATAAGTTCCTTTTTTAACTGTTCAAAAGCCCTTTTTGCATCTCCGGTCCAAATCAGGTATCTGGCATTATTTTTCAACAGTTCATACAAGGGCTTTACCATTAGTCCATAATTATATATCCATAGTCTACACCATCCTGTCATTCCTAAAAAGGTTCTTAATTCTTTTACCGTTTGTGGTTCTGGAGTCCGGCAGATTGCTTCTTTCCTCTCTCTTCCCAGTTCTCGTTGTCCTCTTGAGATTTTGAGTCCGAGGTAAGTCACTTGTTGTTGAATCATCTGAGCTTTCTGTTGAGAAACTCGATAACCATTAAGCCCCAGAAAATTAAGAAGACTCACTGTCCATTTTTTGCAATCCCCCTCTGTTTCTGCAGCGATGAGGAGATCATCGACATATTGTAACAATGTCCCCTTTTGTGTCGGAGGATTCCATTTTTCGAGATCCCGAGCTAGCTGATTTCCAAAGATGGTAGGGCTATTTTTGAAACCTTGGGGTAACACTGTCCAGGTTAACTGGGTTTTTCGTCCAGAATCTGGATTTTCCCATTCAAAAGCGAATAGGTTCTGACTGTTTGAGGCCAGAGGTAAACAGAAAAAGGCATCTTTTAAATCCAGTACGGTAAACCATCCCTGGCTATCTTCCAGTTTATTCAACAAGGTATAGGGATTAGCTACTACTGGGTAGAGATCTTCCACGATTTTATTAGTTGCCCTCAAATCTTGTACTAACCTGTAACTTTTCCCATCCGACTTTTTCACTGGCAAAATGGGGGTGCTGTATTCAGATTCACATTCTATTAACAATCCAAAATTTATAAAACTATCAATTATTTTCTTAATTCCTCTTCGGTCCTCTAGCTTAAGGGGGTATTGTTTGATCTTAACTGGTCGAGCTCCAGGCTTCAATTTTATCTCTATTGGGTCCGCATTTTTGGCTCTGCCTGGAGTTCCCGAAGCCCATACACCTGGATACACTTGGTCCAGTATATCCTGAGGTATTTCTCCTTTTTCTATAATTTGAATCAATGCCAGGCTCAGAATTTTGGTTAATTTAGTATCCTCAATTTTAAATTTTATTTGTCCCTTTCTGAAAATTATTGTGGCATTCAGTTGTTCCAATAGGTCTCGTCCTAGAAGGGACTTAGGGGCCCTAGGCAGGTACAAAAATCTGTGTATTCCAATGTGTTTACCTAATTTGTACTTTAATGGTTTTAAAAAATATGCCTTTTCCGATTGGCCTGTAGCGCCCACAACGGTTATAAAATCCTTATCCAAAGGCATCAGTTGTTGATTTAAAACAGAAAACGACGCACCAGTGTCTACCAAAAATTCCATTCTGTTTCCCTAGCTTTATGTTAACCAGTGGATCCGCTAGGGTGGATTCCCCAGGTCCCCGTCATTCGGTATCCTGTAGGTCAGCAACTATTCTGGGGCAGGGTGCCTTTTTCTTCTGTGGACATTCCCTCTGCCAATGTCCGAATCCCTTACAACGAGCGCACTGATTGCATTTTAGTCTCCTTTGATCGTAATTCCTCTTATTGTTCTCATCCCTCTTACGATACACTCGCCACGCCTCTTCCACTAGTTTCTCTAAATTCCTTACATCTGGTTCTTCAAGTTTCTGCAGCTTCTTTCTAATATCATTATCAGCCTGTCCTATAAATAGAGATATTAGCTGCTGTCTAGCTGCATCTGATGCCGGATCCATGGTAGTGTATTTCCGCACTGCTGTTCGTAATCTATCTAAGAATTCTGTCGGAGTTTCTGTCGGACCTTGTTTTACTTCATATAAGGCTGACCAGTTTACTGCTTTCGGGATCCCGTGTTCCAGCCCATACTGAATCCAAACACGGTATTGCTGTAACAGTCGATACTGGGTTTGATCATTACGGTCCCACCCCGGGTCTCTAAGTGGAACATGTTGTTCCTCGGTCCCTTGTAAAGTACCTGCAGTAATTTGTGCCCTCACATGATCCCTTGCTGTTTTTAACACAATTCCTTTCTCAGTTTCTGTCATTGCCTCTAACATCAAGTCCACATCTTTCCAATCCGGATCCAAATTCTTAACTATCCATTCAAATTTCTTGGCTACCCTGCTAGGATCTTCCCTGTATTCCCTTACAGTTTCTCTCCATTTGTCTATATCTTCCATTTGGAAGGGTGTTCTTATCAGGGTTGGCCCCCCCGGCCCCATCGCCTGTCTTAAAGGGGCTTGGATGATGGGTCCCACCCTACTACGAGTCCGAGCAGTGATGGGACTTGACCCGCTAGATGGCGTTCCGCCCTCATCAGAGGACTCGTCCCCGTCTGCGCGGGCGGGGGTTCCCGCAGCCAACCCAGCATCAGGGAGGGGGGGGGGGTGACACAAAATCCTCCATACGCTCCTCTAATTTCTTCCGATTCCCTTTTGTTTTTAGACACCTTTGCCCTATGCTGCACGCAGAACAACACCGCTTAAGTTTTCCCGGCTCTTTCTTTCTATCCCTTTCCAATGCCAACACAAGGGGATCCTGCGGGGCTAGATTTATACCACTTTCTTTTTGCCACTCGGGGTGATTTCGCAAAGTGAAAAACATATCGGCATATGAGACCTCATCCCATTTTCCTTCTCTTCTCAAGAACAACATTAGCTGTAGCAAAGTATTATAATCCAGGGTCCCATTGTCAGGCCACTTTGCCTCCTCATCTAACTTGTATAACGGCCACCATTGATTACAACACTTAACTAACGTCCTTTTATTCACTCTACCTCCTGGGGGTCCCCCTATCTCCTTCCAATGTTGCAAAATACAGCCCAAGGGGCTCTTCTTCAGAATCTCTTTGCTCTGTGAATTTCCCATTATGCAGCACGTCCACCTCTTTGTTCCCCAATCAATGTACAGCAAACCCTAACAAACAAACCTAAACAAATCCTTCTAACGCCGTTAGCTCTAATTACTTAACCAAAATTCTATACTTTAAGCTAAGAGAAATAATTACTGAACCGCGATTTTACACCAGAACGTTATACGACACTTATAACAAAACAACTATTATGATTATCACTAGTAGTATTCCGTCGATAACAACAATGGGATAATTACTTTAAAATAAACATTCACTGTTTTCTTACGCTTTGTTCTTTACCGGCTGCTTCCCTCGCGGGAGAACAGAACCGCAGGTCAAAACTCCGCACTCACCCTTGTTTATATGTCTCATTCACACAGAGGCCTCACACACAGTCACACAATTTTAACCCGGAGTTACTGCAATCCGAACCGTTTGCCAGAACCGTAGTCAATTTCCAGAATAATGATCCATATATCAGTCAAGACCGTGTCCAGTGGGGACTCAAACCCCTACAGTGGGGACTCAAACCCCTATATACCTCTAAGGTGCTAGCAGCCCGGTATACTCTCCCTGCGTAATTAAATTACGACTTAGGGGACTCGAACCCCGTTGCTTAGTAAAAAGTAGTAAAAGAATACCTTTACTCACGGATGGTCCTTGTCTGTTCCCGCGGTGATCCAGATAAGGCGAGGAGCCCCTTCGGGAAAAGGCTCCCGAGGGCCCAAGGGGGTCCTGTTCTTACCGGGTCCCGCAGCAGAACAGAGTGAGTCCCATCTGGGGTGCCAAATTGATTCGAAGATCCGGTAAGAAAAACCTAACAGTACAATGTATACTGTTAAGCAGGTATTCTTTATTGCGGCGCCGGGCACACGGGGGATTTCTCCTCCAAACGTGCGCGCCAGACACCCTGTTGCTTCAGGTTAAATACAATCACACAGGTAATTATTCATTATATTTGTAGGAACTAATTAGCATATGTAAATATCTTTCACGCATGTCTGTTAGTATCTTTGGGTGGTCTTCGGGGGTCCCAAGATGAAGGCCCATCCTCTTCATCACGCTGTTCACTGATTGACATTTGTTTCTGCGCAAACTCAGTTCTAGCATCACGTATATCATGTCCTTCAGGTTGTTTTGCTCCGGTCTTGTTGCTCTCTTGGTGCCTCCTTATCTCTGTAGCTTAGCGCATTTGCCCTCCCAAGGCTGAGCTGTCTGGAGTAGAGTTATTTAGGAGTCTCTTTTATCCCACAATTATCCCAATTATTTGCTGAGAATCAAGACCACTTTTGTTTCACTTAATTATTTTGTCTAACGACTAAGTGATAGCTTGTGCCCATGTCCTTCCACTACATTCCTTAATGAGAAAACAGGGATTAGTGTAACAGTTATATTGTTAGACCACTATGCATGCAGAAATACAAGTTACAGTACTAAAGACTACTAAAAACTAGAAAATATTCAGGCTTTTTGTTATAGTTTCACATTTCTTACAATCCCCTCTATCATTCCCCCCTTTTCTTTTAAGACTTTTGCTTCTTTTAGATCAAAAAGTCTTAGTAATCATCAGATCAGTCCATTCTTACATTGCCAACATAATCGATTACAGCACTTGCAGCACTGAATCATTATGCAGGCCAAAACACATACACCTACTATCACAAGAGCTAGGAAAAATAGGTTCTTTAACCAGGATAAATTTGGTAGCCACGAGGTGAGTTTATTCCACATTTCCTCAAATCCGTAGGAAGTATCATCTTTAACTACTTCGTGTAATATTCTGGTTTGTTTCCAAATTTCCTCTAGATCCATCGAGACTCTACCACTTTGGTCTATATACACACAGCAGCTTGTGTTTATGACTGTGCAGACACCACCCTGTGAGGCTAGTAGTAAATCAAGGGCCATTCTGTTTTGGATCACTACCTTTGATAGGCTCGATACTTCAGTTTGCAGGGCACTTATGGCATCTGTGGTTCTATTTTCGATGTTTTCTATCACTGCTGATATGTTTATGATGGCTTTTTCTAATTCACTTACTCCAAGCCATGGAAGGAACCATCTAACAAAGATGTGAAAGCTAGTAGGCCTTTCTACGATGGGATTGGGAGTATTTGGGGTCCTTTTAATTCGCCTAAAGAAAGTCTTGATCCATCCCTCCTGTTGATGTATTTTGTCAGTAATTGTAATATATTATGGGATTACAGCTCCCAGAGTGCATACCCCTTTCCACCCAAAAGGTAGAACCTTCCAAGCTCGATTTCCGCACAGCCAGTACCATCCTGTTTTCTCAGGACTTTTAGGCACCGGTCACCCAACGTCAGGTTTAGTATTAGTTGCCTTAAAGCCCGCTAGTAAATCTTCGTCCCAACTTCCCTCCCCAAACAAATCTTTATATCTGCTACACCCTGTTGTTTTCCCCACATCTATGGTAGTATTACTCTTGCAGAATGGGGTGTTGATCTCTCCCTGTATGTGGCATCGTTGTATGCAGGTATAATTGTACCATGTTTTGGGTTCCTCTATTTGAATTTCTTGCTGAGTGCTCATGTTACCCGATTCCCATTTTTGGTCTACCTTTAAATGTAAGCTGCCGGGGATGGGTATCCCTATGAGGGTTCCCCTGCTCTCTCCTGAAGTTGGCATTTGAGTACAAATCCAACAATCATTTTTGTGTAGTATCCGAGTGATGTTCTGGACTAGGATCAGATGCAAATTCCTGTCCCATTGTATTGTCCAAATAGCTGGACTCATGGCTACCATCATTACCCATGGAGTTAGATCCGTCATGGTCGTCTTGTTATTTTTATCTTGAGAGGTGACTGTTGTTCTGCAGTCCAGGGAACAGAGGCTTTCTTGACCCTTGAATAATGAATCCAAGCTGGTTGTTCTCGGATTTTGATTGCAGTAAAAGTGGTTAGCAGCACTTGATAAGGTCCATTCCACTTCTCTCCAAGGGGATCACCTGAAAGAGTCTTAACAAAAACCCAATCTCCAGGTTTAATCAAGTGTATTGGTTGGTCTAGGCCCCTACCCCGTGCTTCTAGAACTAATTTCTGAACATTATTTATCTGCTTTCCCAAAGCTATCAGATATTCTTGTAAGTATCCCTCCCCAATTTGCACCATATCCTCCCCTTGATATGACAATTGATAAGGCCTTCCAAACAAAATTTCAAATGGACTAATGCCGCCTTTGCTCCTGGGTTTTACTCTGATTCTTAGTAAAGCTAAGGGTAGAGCTTTGTCCCAAGACAAATTTGCCTCCTGACCAATTTTTGCCAGTTGTTGTTTGATCAAATGATTCATTTTTTCTACTTGGCCACTTGCCTGTGGTCTGTAGGGGGTGTGTAGCTGCCAATCAATACCCAAAATTTTACTGATGTGTTGTACTATTTGTGCACAAAAACGTGACCCTCTATCTGAGGATATGATTGCTGGTACCCCAGACCGTGGTATGATTTCATTTAACAAAATTCGTACCACTTCCCGAGCCTTATTTGTTCTACAGGGAAATGCTTCAGGCCATCCGGAAAACGTGTCTGTTATAACCAATAAGTATCTATACCCCCCTTTTCTTGGAAGTTCTGAACAATCTATTTGCCAATGTTGTCCCGGTATGTTCCCCTTTCCAATTTTCCCCAAGTGTACTTTGCATGTTGTATTTGGATTATTTCTCAGACAAATTTCACACATTTGTGTTGCTTGTTTTACAGTAGTGTACAGGTTTCTGCCTACTATTCTCTTGTTCAGATCTTTATATAGTGCATCTGCTCCCCAGTGAGTTTTGTTGTGTTCTTTTCTGACTACTTCCCATAATAGATTTGAAGGTATAACTGTACGATTATCTGGTGTTAAATACATCTTACCTTGTTCACTTGCTCCCAAATCTTTTACTAATTTCATATCTTCTTTTGAATATTTAAATTCCATTTCTGTATCTACGAGTTTACCGTCTGGTACCAGTGCCAAGGTTTTTACAAAACTTCTTTCTGCTGCCCTTTTAGCCTCTTGATCTGCTAGTTTATTTCCCAGTTCCTGTTCAGTGTTACCTTTTTGATGTCCTCTGCAATGCATTATTGCCACTTGTTCTGGTAGATTTATAGCTTCCAAAAGCTGTAAGATTTCTTTTGCATGTTTGATCTGTTTACCTTGAGCTGTGAGCAGTCCTCGTTCTTTCCACAATGCTCCATGAGCATGGACGACCCCGAAGGCGTATTTGGAGTCTGTCCAAATATTTATTTTCTTTCCTTTCGCCAATTCTAAGGCTCTGGTTAAAGCGATTATCTCTGCCTTTTGAGCAGACGTACCTGCAGGTAAAGGTTCTGCCTCGATTACCTTGTGTGCGGTAGTTACTGCATACCCTGCTTTACGAGCTCCGTCTTTTATGAAGCTGCTTCCATCGGTGAACCAGGAGTCCTCTGCGCTTTCCAACGGTTCCTCCTTTAAATCAGGTCTGCTGGAATAGACTGTTTCAATAGTCTCCAAGCAGTCGTGCGTTAGGGGTTCCATAGTGGCGGAATCTTTACTAAGAAAAGATGCTGGATTTACAATGTTAGCTGTCACAATATTAACATCATCTTGTTCCACCAAAATAGCCTGGTACTTTAGGAATCGGGATGGTGAGAGCCAATGGCCCCCTTTTTGTTCCAATACTGCAGAAACTGTGTGTGAGACTATGACTGTCATTTTCTGGCCCATAGTGAACTTACGAGCTTCTTGAATGTTAAGGACAACTGCTGCAACAGCTCGCAGACACCCAGGCCATCCTTTGCTTACCTCATCCAATTGCTTGGAGAAATATGCCACTGCTCTCTTGTGCGGCCCCAGCTGTTGAGCGAGCACTCCCAGGGCAATGCCTTGTCTCTCGTGAGAAAATAGCCAAAAGGGTTTTAGAACATTTGGAAGTCCGAGAGCCGGGGCTCTCATAAGTTCCTTTTTTAACTGTTCAAAAGCCCTTTTTGCATCTCCGGTCCAAATCAGGTATCTGGCATTATTTTTCAACAGTTCATACAAGGGCTTTACCATTAGTCCATAATTATATATCCATAGTCTACACCATCCTGTCATTCCTAAAAAGGTTCTTAATTCTTTTACCGTTTGTGGTTCTGGAGTCCGGCAGATTGCTTCTTTCCTCTCTCTTCCCAGTTCTCGTTGTCCTCTTGAGATTTTGAGTCCGAGGTAAGTCACTTGTTGTTGAATCATCTGAGCTTTCTGTTGAGAAACTCGATAACCATTAAGCCCCAGAAAATTAAGAAGACTCACTGTCCATTTTTTGCAATCCCCCTCTGTTTCTGCAGCGATGAGGAGATCATCGACATATTGTAACAATGTCCCCTTTTGTGTCGGAGGATTCCATTTTTCGAGATCCCGAGCTAGCTGATTTCCAAAGATGGTAGGGCTATTTTTGAAACCTTGGGGTAACACTGTCCAGGTTAACTGGGTTTTTCGTCCAGAATCTGGATTTTCCCATTCAAAAGCGAATAGGTTCTGACTGTTTGAGGCCAGAGGTAAACAGAAAAAGGCATCTTTTAAATCCAGTACGGTAAACCATCCCTGGCTATCTTCCAGTTTATTCAACAAGGTATAGGGATTAGCTACTACTGGGTAGAGATCTTCCACGATTTTATTAGTTGCCCTCAAATCTTGTACTAACCTGTAACTTTTCCCATCCGACTTTTTCACTGGCAAAATGGGGGTGCTGTATTCAGATTCACATTCTATTAACAATCCAAAATTTATAAAACTATCAATTATTTTCTTAATTCCTCTTCGGTCCTCTAGCTTAAGGGGGTATTGTTTGATCTTAACTGGTCGAGCTCCAGGCTTCAATTTTATCTCTATTGGGTCCGCATTTTTGGCTCTGCCTGGAGTTCCCGAAGCCCATACACCTGGATACACTTGGTCCAGTATATCCTGAGGTATTTCTCCTTTTTCTATAATTTGAATCAATGCCAGGCTCAGAATTTTGGTTAATTTAGTATCCTCAATTTTAAATTTTATTTGTCCCTTTCTGAAAATTATTGTGGCATTCAGTTGTTCCAATAGGTCTCGTCCTAGAAGGGACTTAGGGGCCCTAGGCAGGTACAAAAATCTGTGTATTCCAATGTGTTTACCTAATTTGTACTTTAATGGTTTTAAAAAATATGCCTTTTCCGATTGGCCTGTAGCGCCCACAACGGTTATAAAATCCTTATCCAAAGGCATCAGTTGTTGATTTAAAACAGAAAACGACGCACCAGTGTCTACCAAAAATTCCATTCTGTTTCCCTAGCTTTATGTTAACCAGTGGATCCGCTAGGGTGGATTCCCCAGGTCCCCGTCATTCGGTATCCTGTAGGTCAGCAACTATTCTGGGGCAGGGTGCCTTTTTCTTCTGTGGACATTCCCTCTGCCAATGTCCGAATCCCTTACAACGAGCGCACTGATTGCATTTTAGTCTCCTTTGATCGTAATTCCTCTTATTGTTCTCATCCCTCTTACGATACACTCGCCACGCCTCTTCCACTAGTTTCTCTAAATTCCTTACATCTGGTTCTTCAAGTTTCTGCAGCTTCTTTCTAATATCATTATCAGCCTGTCCTATAAATAGAGATATTAGCTGCTGTCTAGCTGCATCTGATGCCGGATCCATGGTAGTGTATTTCCGCACTGCTGTTCGTAATCTATCTAAGAATTCTGTCGGAGTTTCTGTCGGACCTTGTTTTACTTCATATAAGGCTGACCAGTTTACTGCTTTCGGGATCCCGTGTTCCAGCCCATACTGAATCCAAACACGGTATTGCTGTAACAGTCGATACTGGGTTTGATCATTAGGGTCCCACCCCGGGTCTCTAAGTGGAACATGTTGTTCCTCGGTCCCTTGTAAAGTACCTGCAGTAATTTGTGCCCTCACATGATCCCTTGCTGTTTTTAACACAATTCCTTTCTCAGTTTCTGTCATTGCCTCTAACATCAAGTCCACATCTTTCCAATCCGGATCCAAATTCTTAACTATCCATTCAAATTTCTTGGCTACCCTGCTAGGATCTTCCCTGTATTCCCTTACAGTTTCTCTCCATTTGTCTATATCTTCCATTTGGAAGGGTGTTCTTATCAGGGTTGGCCCCCCCGGCCCCATCGCCTGTCTTAAAGGGGCTTGGATGATGGGTCCCACCCTACTACGAGTCCGAGCAGTGATGGGACTTGACCCGCTAGATGGCGTTCCGCCCTCATCAGAGGACTCGTCCCCGTCTGCGCGGGCGGGGGTTCCCGCAGCCAACCCAGCATCAGGGAGGGGGGGGGGGGTGACACAAAATCCTCCATACGCTCCTCTAATTTCTTCCGATTCCCTTTTGTTTTTAGACACCTTTGCCCTATGCTGCACGCAGAACAACACCGCTTAAGTTTTCCCGGCTCTTTCTTTCTATCCCTTTCCAATGCCAACACAAGGGGATCCTGCGGGGCTAGATTTATACCACTTTCTTTTTGCCACTCGGGGTGATTTCGCAAAGTGAAAAACATATCGGCATATGAGACCTCATCCCATTTTCCTTCTCTTCTCAAGAACAACATTAGCTGTAGCAAAGTATTATAATCCAGGGTCCCATTGTCAGGCCACTTTGCCTCCTCATCTAACTTGTATAACGGCCACCATTGATTACAACACTTAACTAACGTCCTTTTATTCACTCTACCTCCTGGGGGTCCCCCTATCTCCTTCCAATGTTGCAAAATACAGCCCAAGGGGCTCTTCTTCAGAATCTCTTTGCTCTGTGAATTTCCCATTATGCAGCACGTCCACCTCTTTGTTCCCCAATCAATGTACAGCAAACCCTAACAAACAAACCTAAACAAATCCTTCTAACGCCGTTAGCTCTAATTACTTAACCAAAATTCTATACTTTAAGCTAAGAGAAATAATTACTGAACCGCGATTTTACACCAGAACGTTATACGACACTTATAACAAAACAACTATTATAATTATCACTAGTAGTATTCCGTCGATAACAACAATGGGATAATTACTTTAAAATAAACATTCACTGTTTTCTTACGCTTTGTTCTTTACCGGCTGCTTCCCTCGCGGGAGAACAGAACCGCAGGTCAAAACTCCGCACTCACCCTTGTTTATATGTCTCATTCACACAGAGGCCTCACACACAGTCACACAATTTTAACCCGGAGTTACTGCAATCCGAACCGTTTGCCAGAACCGTAGTCAATTTCCAGAATAATGATCCATATATCAGTCAAGACCGTGTCCAGTGGGGACTCAAACCCCTACAGTGGGGACTCAAACCCCTATATACCTCTAAGGTGCTAGCAGCCCGGTATACTCTCCCTGCGTAATTAAATTACGACTTAGGGGACTCGAACCCCGTTGCTTAGTAAAAAGTAGTAAAAGAATACCTTTACTCACGGATGGTCCTTGTCTGTTCCCGCGGTGATCCAGATAAGGCGAGGAGCCCCTTCGGGAAAAGGCTCCCGAGGGCCCAAGGGGGTCCTGTTCTTACCGGGTCCCGCAGCAGAACAGAGTGAGTCCCATCTGGGGTGCCAAATTGATTCGAAGATCCGGTAAGAAAAACCTAACAGTACAATGTATACTGTTAAGCAGGTATTCTTTATTGCGGCGCCGGGCACACGGGGGATTTCTCCTCCAAACGTGCGCGCCAGACACCCTGTTGCTTCAGGTTAAATACAATCACACAGGTAATTATTCATTATATTTGTAGGAACTAATTAGCATATGTAAATATCTTTCACGCATGTCTGTTAGTATCTTTGGGTGGTCTTCGGGGGTCCCAAGATGAAGGCCCATCCTCTTCATCACGCTGTTCACTGATTGACATTTGTTTCTGCGCAAACTCAGTTCTAGCATCACGTATATCATGTCCTTCAGGTTGTTTTGCTCCGGTCTTGTTGCTCTCTTGGTGCCTCCTTATCTCTGTAGCTTAGCGCATTTGCCCTCCCAAGGCTGAGCTGTCTGGAGTAGAGTTATTTAGGAGTCTCTTTTATCCCACAATTATCCCAATTATTTGCTGAGAATCAAGACCACTTTTGTTTCACTTAATTATTTTGTCTAACGACTAAGTGATAGCTTGTGCCCATGTCCTTCCACTACATTCCTTAATGAGAAAACAGGGATTAGTGTAACAGTTATATTGTTAGACCACTATGCATGCAGAAATACAAGTTACAGTACTAAAGACTACTAAAAACTAGAAAATATTCAGGCTTTTTGTTATAGTTTCACATTTCTTACAATCCCCTCTATCACACCTCAAACTTCAAACATATCTATGGCCTCCCTGCCCGATCCCTCCGGCAGCCCTGCACTGAAAATGAGAACGCCTCGTGTTATCGATTACCAAGAAGGGGTTATCCTGGAAAGCTGTTGCTCAGCCTCATCTGCCCATGACACTGCTCGCACAGGCGCTCAGACACTGGGGCTGCCTGCTTGCCTTGCCACCTCAAACTGCAAACATATCCCGGGGCTCCCTACCCAATCCCTCCAGCAGCCCTGCACCGAAAATGAGAATGCCTCGGGTTATCTATTACCAAAAAAAGGTTAGCCTGGAGAACTGTTGCTCAGCCTCATCTGCCCGTGGCACTGCTCGCACAGACGCACAGAGACTGAGGCGGCTTGCTGGCCTTGCCACCTCAAACTACAAACGTAGCCTAGGGGGTCCTTGCCGGGCGCCTCCCACAGCCCTGACCCGAATATGCGCGCGTCTCACTATATCTCGTACCAAAAAGGGCCTAGCCTTGAAAGGTGTTGCTCAGCCTCATCTGCCCTTGGCACTGCTCGCACAGGCGCCCAGAGACTGGGTCTGCTTTCTTGCCTTGCCACCTCAAACTTCAAACGTAGCCTAGGGGGTCCTTGCCAGGCCCATCCCACAGCCCTGACCTTAATATGCGAACATCTCAAGATACGTCTTACCAAGAAGGGGCTAGCCTGGAAAGCTGTTCCTCAGCATCATCTGCCCATGGCACTGCGAACACAGGCACACAGAGAATGGGGCTGCTTGCTTGCCTTGCCACCTCAAACTTCATACGTACTTTGGGGGTCCCTGCTGGGTGACTCCAGCAGCCCTGCACCGAATATGCGAACGCCTCAGGATGTCTCTTACCAAGAAGGGACTAGCCCGGAAAGGTCTTGCTCAGCCTCATCTGCCCATGGCACTGCTTGCACAGGTGCTCAGAGACTGGGGCTGCTTGCTTCCCTTGCCACTTCAGTCTTCAAAATTAGCTTAGGTAGTCTTTGCCGGGCGCCTGCCACAGCCCTGACCTGAATATGCAAATGTCTCAGGATATCTCTTACCAAGCAGGGGTAGCCTCTAAAGCTGTTGCTCAGCCTCATCTGCCCATGGCACTGCTCACACAGACGCACAGAGACTGGGGCTGCTTGCTTGCCCTACCACCTCACTCTTCACACGTAGCCTAGGGGGTGATTGCAGGGCGCCTCCCGCAGCCCTGACCCGAATATGCGCACGTCTCACAATATCTCTTACCAAAAAGGGGCTATCCTGGAGATCTGTTGCTCAGCCTCATCTGCTCATGGCACTGCTTGCACAGATGCTCAGACACTGGGGCTGCTTGCTTGCCTTGCCACCTCAGTCTTCAAATATAACCAGGGGGTCCCTGACGGGTGTGTCCAGCAGCCTTGCAACAAATATGCGAAAGTCTCCATATAGCTCGTACCCAGAATGGGCTAGCCTGGAGAACTATTGCTCAGCCTCATCTGCCCGTGGCACTGCTCGCACAGATGCACAGAGACTGAGGCTGCTCTCTTGCCTTGCCATCTCAATCTTGAAACGTATATTGGGGATCCCTGCTGGGTGCCTCCAGCAGACGTGCACCAAAAATGCGAACATCTGCAGATAGATTGCACCCAGGAAGCGCTAGCCTTGAAAGCTGTTGCTGAGCCTCATCTGTCCATGGCACTGCTCGCACAGGTGCACAGAGACTGGGGCTGCTTGCTTGCCTTGCCACCTCAAACTTCAGACGTAGCCCGGGGCTCCCTGCCGGGTGCCTCCATCAGCCCCACACCGAAAATGGGAACGTCTCAGGATATCTATTACCAAGAACGGGCTAGCCTGGAAAGCTGTTCCTCAGCATCATCTGCCCATGGCACTGCTTGCACAGATGCACAGAGAATGGGGCTGCTTGCTTGCCTTGCCATCTCAAACTTCAAACGTAGCCTAGGGGGTCCTTGCCGGGCGCATCCCACACCGCTGAACCGAATATGCGCGCGTATCTCTATATCTCTTACCAAAAAGGGGCTAGACTTGAAAGCTGTTGCTCAGCCTCATCTGCCCTTGGCACTGCTCTCACAGACACACAGAGACTGGGGCTGCTTGCTTACCTTGCCACCTCAATCGTCAAACGTATCCCGGGGCTCCCTGCCGGGTCCCTCCAGCAGCCCTGCACCGAGTATTCGAACGCCTCGGGTTATCTATTACCAAGAAGGGGTTAGCCTGGAAAGCTGTTGCTCAGCCTCATCTGCTCATGGCACTGCTTGCACAGGTGCTCAGACACTGGGGCTTCTTGCTTGCCTTGCCACCTTAATCTTCAAATATAACCAGGGGGTCCCTGACCGGTGTGTCCAGCAGCCTTGCAACAAACATGCGAACGTCTCCAGATAGCTCGCACCCAGAAGGGGCTAGCCTGGAAAGCTGTTGCTCAGCCTCATCTGCCCATGGCACTGCTCGCACAGGCGCACAGAGACTGGGGCTGCTTGCTTGCCTTGCCACCTCAACCTTCAAACCTAACCTAGGGGGTCGTTACCGGGCACCTCCCACAGACCTGACCTGAATATGCAAACCCCTCAGGATATCTCGTACCAAAATTGTCTAGCCTGGAAAGCTGTTTCTCAGCCCCATCTGCCCATGGCACTACTCCTACAGGCGCAGAGAGACTGAAAGTGCTTGCTTAACTTGCCACCTGAAAATTCATACGTCCTGGGGGTTCCTACCGGGCGCCTTGTCCTGGGTTTGGCCAGGACAGGGTTAATTTTCGCCGGACTCCAGGAAGGGGCACAGCCGGTGGGTGGGGGCTGATTCCACCTGGCCAAACAGAGCCGGGTATTCCATACCATGTGACGTCACGCTGGGTTCCGGTGGGGGGTGGGGCGCGGCGGGAAATAACTCGCGGCTCGGGAGCGTGCGGCGCCGGTGCGGTCCGAGAGAGCGGGTCTGTTTTTGTCGTGTTTTCTCCTTATCTGTATCGTTGTTGTTCCTGTTTCCCTCTGTTTGCTGTTCTGTTAAACTGCCCTTATCCCGACCCACCAGTTTCTGCCTCTTTCTTTCCATTCTCCTCCGCACGCCGGCGGGGGGAGGGGTGGCCGCGTGGCGCTTTTGTTGTCGGCGGCAGCCGAACCAGAACATTTAATTGGCGCCCAGACGTGGAGCAGGGATAACGGCAGGGCTGAGCAGCGGATGTTAAAACTGCTTTCATAAATTTTGTTAAAATTTATTTTACGCATTTACTGTGTTAGTTAAAGTCGCCGGTAAAAATGTTTCTGACTTTGATCAAATATCTGTGCTACGTAAATCCTTACTTGCTGTATGTGTTTGCCGCCGTGCTGTTTGTTACCTCGGGAAAAAAGATCAGCATGATGATTTTGCTGTACTGTATGATATCGACTTATGATATGATAACATCACTGTGCATGAAATTAGGCTTGTGTTTGCATGCGGCACTGCGGACATTTCCGTACCTCGGATCCTATGTCTTAGAATTTGTTAGTAATCAAACCCAATCTGTGGGGAAAACCGAAGGGGATACCTTCCCCCACTCTTTCGGCCCCCCTCTCTCCCTCGGGCTGCTCCTAACGGCTTTTGAGAATTTCGAGTTTTCGGCGAAGCTACTGAAGGTGAAGGGTTCTGGAGCAGAGGCTCGCGCCGAGGGACCCTTTCTCCAGTGGCAAAACCGCAGCGGCGAGGCGGCAAACAGCGCCGAGAGAGAGAGAGGAGACCCTAGCCCCCCCCCCCGAGCGGGAAAGCGGGAGGTGCCAACGAGCGGCAGCTCTGACTCAGCGGGGGCGGAGTCGAGTGTGACAGTGGCCAAACCCCCTCACGGATAAGAGCAGCCCCCAGGGAGCGCGAGCGACCAGGAGCGCGGGCGAACAGAGCCGGCAAACAGAGGCGGCGCAGCAGCCCGGGAGCGGTGCAGCAGTTTGCGCGGCAGTTCGCGCAGGCAGGGCGAGCGGGGAAGGCGACTGGCAGGGTACAGCCGACCCTTCTGGCAACTCAAGTAGTGGGCATCGCTCTTCCAGGAGATATTCTAGCCATGGTTACCACCCGTGGTAAAGCTGTTGCTCGAAGGAGTGTGGGGACCCAGACGGAGGCCCCACGCAAGAACGCGGGTGTCCAGGTCTCTGGCTGCAGGGAGTGCCTGAGCCTGGCGCTCGTACCGGAGGACAGCAGAGACAACGGCTGTGTTCGGTGCGAGCAGGTGAATGACCTGCTCAGCCTGGTGGCAGAGCTGAAGGAGGAAGTGGAGAGGCTGAGGAGCATCCGGGAGTGTGAGAGGGAGATCGACTGGAGGAGCCGCTCCCTCCCCTCCCTGAGGCCGAGGCAGCAGGAAGCGGCTCCACAGAAAGCAGAGAACCCCCTACCCTCTTGCCACAGAGCAGAAAGAGGGGGCCTAAGAGATGGGGGGGAAGGGAAACGGGTCCCTGCTCGGGGGGCCAAGCGAATCTCCCCCCGACCTCCCTCACCGGCCCAGTTGCCCTTAAGCAACAGATATGGGGCTCTGGAATGTGAGGGACTGGCCACAGAGGATGTGGGTGAAGGTGTGGCTCCATCCAGGGGGTTGCCTAGGACGAGTCAGACAGCCCCAAGAATTACGACTGCCTCAACTAAGAAAAAAAGGAGGGTCATTGTCATAGGTGATTCCCTTCTGAGGGGAACAGAGGGCCCGATCTGCCGACCGGACCCATCCCACAGGGAAGTCTGCTGCCTCCCTGGGGCCCGGGTTAGGGATGTTGCGAAGAAACTCCCTGGTCTGGTGCGGCCTTCTGATTACTACCCCCTCTTGGTAATGCAGGTTGGCGGGGACGAGATAGCAGAAAGAAATCCCAAGGCCATCAAAAGGGACTTCAGGGCACTGGGGCGATTGGTTGAGGGATCAGGGGCGCAGGTGGTGTTTTCCTCCATCCCATCAGTGGCAGGGGACAGCACTGAAAGGGGCAGGAAAACTCACCTGGTTAACAGGTGGCTCAGGGACTGGTGCCATCAGTCAAATTTTGGCTTCTTTGATCATGGGGAGGTGTACACAGCACCGGGCCTGCTGGTGACAGGTGGAACTCAGCTATCTCAAAGGGGAAAAAGAATTCTTGGCCACGAGCAGGCGGGGCTCATTGAGAGGGCTTTAAACTAGGTTCGAAGGGGGAAGGGGATATTGCCCAGCTCACTAGGGATGAGCCTAGGCTTGGAGTGCCAAGGCCAGGGGTGAGCTTGACAGCCCAGCTCAAGTGTGTTTACACCAATGCACGTAGCATGGGCAATAAACAGGAGGAGCTGGAAGCCATTATACAGCAGGACGGCTACGACTTGGTCGCCATCACAGAAACGTGGTGGGACAACTCGCATGACTGGCATGCTGTCATAGATGGCTACAGACTCTTTAGGAAAGACAGACCAACAAGGAGAGGTAGGGGAGTTGCTCTATATGTGAGGGAGCAAGTAGAATGCATTGAGCTTGGCCTGGGGGCAAATGAGGAACAAGTTGAAAGCTTGTGGGTTAGAATTAAGGGACAGGCTCATAAGGGTGACATTACGGTGGGTGTGTACTACAGGCCACCTGACCAGGAGGAGGAGGTTGATGAGGCCTTTTACAGGCAGCTGCAAGCAGCCTCACAGTCACAGGCCCTGGTTCTCATGGGGGACTTCAACCACCCTGACATCAGCTGGGAAGACCATACAGCTAGGCAGGCGCAATCCAGGAGGTTCCTACAGAGCATCGATGATAACTTTCTGATGCAAGTGGTGGAGGAACCAACAAGGAAAGGCGTGCTGCTGGACCTTGTGTTAACAAACAAGGAGGGACTGGTGGAGGATGTGAAGGTTGGAGGTAGACTCGGCTGCAGTGACCATGAAATGGTCGAGTTCAGGATCCTGCGTGGAGGAAGCAGGGCGATAAGCAGGATCAAAACCCTGGACTTCAGGAGGGCTGACTTTGCCCTCTTCAAGGAGCTACTGGGAGGCATCCCGTGGGCCAGGGCTCTCGAAGGCAGGGGGGTCCATGAGTGCTGGTCGCTCTTTAAACAACACTTCTTCCATGCACAGGAGCAATGCATCCCCCTGAGAAAGAAATCTAGCAAAGGAGGCAGGAGACCTGCATGGTTAAACAAGGAGCTTCTAGCGGAGATCAGGCGGAAGAGAAAGGTCCATGGAATGTGGAAAGAGGGGCAGGCCACTTGGGAAGAGTACAGAAAAGTGGTGAGAGCGTGCAGGGATGCGACGAGGAAGGCCAAGGCCTACCTGGAATTGAAGCTGGCAAGGGATGTCAAAAACAACAAGAAGGGCTTCTTCAACTACATCAGCAGCAAAAGGAAGGCTAGGGACAACGTGGGGCCGCTGCTGAATGAGGCGGGTGTCCTGGTGACGGAGGATGCGGAGAAGGCAGAGCTACTGAATGCCTTCTTTGCTTCAGTCTTCAGTGCTAAGACTGGCCCTCAGGAATCCCAGGCCCCGGAGGTAAGAGAAGAAGCCTACAAAGAGGACGACTTTCCCTTGGTCGAGGAGGACTGTGTGAGGGATCGCTTAAGCGATCTGGATGTCCACAAATCCATGGGCCCCGATGGAATGCACCCATGAGTGCTGAGGGAGCTGGCGGATGTCATTGCTGAGCCACTCTCCATCATCTTTGAGAGGTCCTGGAGGACAGGAGAGGTGCCCGAGGACTGGAGAAAGGCCAATGTCACTCCAATCTTCAAAAAGGGCAAGAAGGAGGACCCAGGGAACTACAGGCCGGTCAGCCTCACCTCCATCCCGGGAAAGGTGATGGAGCAGCTTATCCTGGAGGCCATCATCAAGCAAGTGGAAGAAAAGAAGGTTATCAGGAGTAGTCAGCATGGATTCACCAAGGGGAAATCATGCCTGACCAATCTAATAGCTTTCTACGATGACATGACTGGCTGGGTAGACGAAGGGAGAGCCGTGGATGTTGCCTACCTTGACTTCAGCAAGGCTTTCGACACAGTCTCCCATGATATCCTCCTAGGGAAGCTGAGGAAGTGTGGGCTGGATGAGTGGTCGGTGAAGTGGATAGAGAACTGGCTGAATGGCAGAACTCAGAGGGTTGTCATCAGCGGCGCTGAGTCTAGTTGGAGGCTGGTGACAAGTGGTGTCCCCCAGGGGTCAGTACTGGGCCCAGTCTTGTTCAACTTCTTCATCAACGACCTGGATGAAGAGTTAGAATGTACCCTCAGCAAGTTTGCTGATGACACCAAACTGGGAGGTGTGGTAGACACACCGGAAGGCTGTGCTGCCATTCAGCGTGACCTGGATAGGCTGGAAAGCTGGGCAGAGAGGAACCTGATGAGGTTCAACAAAGCCAAATGCAGGGTCCTGCACCTGGGGAGGAACAACCTCATGCACCAGTACAGGCTTGGGGTGGACCTGCTGGAGAGCAGCTCTGCGGAGAGGGACCTGGGCGTCCTGGTGGACGACAGGTTAACCATGAGCCAGCAGTGTGCCCTGGCTGCCAAGAAAGCCAATGGGATCCTGGGGTGCATCAAGAAGAGTGTGGCCAGCAGGACGAGGGAGGTTCTCCTTCCCCTCTACACTGCCCTGGTGAGGCCTCATCTGGAGTACTGTGTCCAGTTCTGGGCTCCCCAGTTCAAGAAAGATGAAGAGCTACTGGAGAGAGTCCAGCGGAGGGCTACAAGGATGATGAGGGGACTGAAACATCTCCCCTACGAGGAGAGGCTGAGGGAACTGGGCTTGTTCAGCCTGAAGAAGAGAAGGCTGCGAGGGGACCTAATAAATGCCTACAAATATCTGAAGGGTGGGTGTCAGGAGGATGGGGCCAAGCTCTTTTCAGTGGTGCCCAGTGACAGGACAAGGGGCAATGGGCACAAACTGAGGCACAGGAAGTTCCGTCTGAACATGAGGAAGAACTTCTTCCCTCTGAGGGTGACGGAGCACTGGAACAGGCTGCCCAGGGAGGTTGTGGAGTCTCCTTCTCTGGAGATATTCAAGACCCGCCTGGACAAGGTCCTGTGCAGCCTGCTGTAGGTGACCCTGCTTCAGCAGGAGGGTTGGACTAGATGACCCACAGAGGTCCCTTCCAACCCCTACTATTCTGTGATTCTGTGATTCTGTCCCTGACGGGTGCCTCCAGCAGCCCTGCAAAGAATATGCGAACGTCTCCAGATAGCTTGCACCCAGAAGGGGCTAGCCTGGAGAGCTGTTGCTCAGCCTCATCTGCCCATGGCACTGCTCGCACAGGCGCACAGAGACTGGGGGTGCTTTCTTGCCTTGCCTTCTCAAACTTGAAACGTAGCCTAGGGGGTCCTTGCCGGGCCCGTCCCACAGCCCTGACCTTAATAGGCGAACGTCTCAAGATATGTCTCTTCCAAGAAGGGGCTAGCCTGGAAAGCTGTTGCTCAGCCTCATCTGCCCATGGCATTGTTCGCACAGACGCCCAGAGACAGGGATGCATTCTTGCCTTGCCACCTTATACTTCAAATGTATCCATGTGGTCCCTGCCAGGAGCCTCCATGAGCCCTTAGCCGAATAGGCGAACGTCTCCAGATAGTTCCCACCCAGAAAGGGGCTAGCCTGGAAAGCTGTTGCTCAGCCTCATCTGCTCATGGCACTGCTTGCACAGGTGCTCAGAGACTGGGGCTGCTTGCTTGCCTTGCCACCTCTATCTTGAAACGTATCTTTGGGATCCCTTCCGGGTGCCTCAGGCAGACCTGCACCAAAATTGGGCTCAGTCACTGTGCCTGTGGCTGGAGCTGGGGCTGGAGCAGCTGCTGTGCCCTCTGGGGAAACCGAGGCAGACCCTGCAGCTGTGGCTGCAGCAACCGTGGTGCCGGTCGGGGGGGCTGGGACTGCCTGCTGGGCTGGAGGCGCTGCAGGACCGGCTGGGGGGGCAGCGCCAGCCGCAGTGCCTGCCGCTTTGTTTCCCCCCCTTTCCCCCTTAAGGCACTGAACAGTGTTGAACAGGGCTCGGTAGGCGTGGGCCAGACCCCAGCACGTTGCGGTGATTTGTGTCTCTCTGGAGTTCCCAGGGTGGCAGCACACTTCTTGCAGATACTTTACTAGTTTGTCCGGATCCTGTACTTCCTCAGGGGTGAGTTTAAAAAACACCGGAGGTGCCCACTGCCCTAGGTACTTGCCCATGCTGTCCCACACACCCAGCCACTCACAGCTATCCAGCCCCGGGGCAGGTCTCTGCACGATGTTCTTCACGACTTTCTTAACCCTAAACAAAAACCAAAACCCATTCAGGAGGCATAACAAAAGGAGAGTGCTGCCCTGAGCATCCCACGGGTACTCGAAATTCTCAAAAGCCGTTAGGACTGGCCTGAAGGAGAGAGGGGGAGCGAAAGAGTGGGGGAAGGTATCCCCTTCGGTTTTCCCCACAGACTGGGTTTGATTATTCACAAATTCTAAGACATAGGATCCGAGGTACGGAAATGACCGCAGAGCCGCATGCAAATAGAAGCCTAATTTCATGCACATTGATGTTATCATGTCATAAGTCGATATCGTAAGGTAGAGCAAAATTATCATCCTGATCTTTTTCCCAGCGATGATGAACAGGACGGCATTGAATACATACTGCAAATAAGGATTCAAAAACCACAGCCATCTGATCAAAGACAGAAACATTTTTACCGGCAACTATTTAACACAGAAAAATGCGTGTAACAAAATTTAACAAAACGTAAGAAAGCAGTTTTAACACCCGCTGCTCAGCCCTGCCGTTATCCGTGCCCCACGTCTGGGCGCCAAATTAATGTTTTGGTTTCGGCTGCCGCCAGCAACAAAAGCGCCACGCGGTCGCCCCTCCCCCCGCCGGCGTGCGGAGGAGAATGGAAAGAAAGAGGCAGAAACTGGTGGGTCGGGATAAGGGCAGTTTAACAGAGCAGCAAACAGAGGGAAACAGGAACAACAACGATACAAATAAGGAGAAAACACAACAACGAACCGTACGACCCAGACAGCCGCACTCCCGAACAGCACTGGCGCCGCGCCCCCCCAAGCCGCGAGAGAGTTCCCGCCGCGCCGCTGCTCCCCCACCGGACCCCAGCGTGATGTCACATCGTATGGAATACCGGGCTCTGTTTGGCCAGGTGGGGTCAGCCCCCACCCCCCGGCTGTGCCCCTTCCTGGAGTATGGTGAAAATTAACCCTGTCCTGGCCAAACCCAGGACAGTAGCCTAAGGGGTCTTTGCTGGGCGCCTGCTACAACCCTGACCAGAATATGCGAGCATCACAGGATATCTCTTACCAAGAAGGGGCTAGCCTGGAAAGCTGTTGCTCAGCCTCATCTGCCCATGGCACTGCTTGCACACTTGCTCAGAGACTGGGGCTGCTTGCTTGCCTTCCACCTCAAACTTCAAACGCAGCCTAGGGGGTCCTTGCCCGGCGCCTACCACGGCCCTGACCATAATATATGAGAGTCTCAGGATATCTCTTACCAAGAAGGGGCTAGCCTGGAAAGCTGTTGCTCAGCCTCATCTGCCCATGGCACTGCTCGCACAGATGCACAGAGACTGGGGGTGCTTTCTTGCCTAGCCACCTCAAACTTCAAAATTATTCCGGATGTCCCTTCCGGGTGCCTCCAGCAGCCCTGCACCGAAAATGCAAATGTGTCAGGATATCTATTGCCAAGAAGGATTTAGCCTGGAAAGCTGTTGTTCAGCCTCATCTGCCCATGGCACTGCTTGCATAGGTTCTCAGAGAGTAGGGCTGCTTGCTTGCCTTGCCACCTCAATTTTCAGACGAATCCCGGGGATCCCTGCCAGGTGCCTCGAGCAGACCTGCACTGATGATACGAACATCTCAGGATATCTCTTACCAGGTATTGGCTAGCCTGGAAAGTTCTTGCTCAGCCTCATCTGCCCATGGCACTGCTCGCACGGGCGTGCAGAGACTGGTGCTGCTTGCTTGCCTTGCCACCTGAAACTTCAAACATATCATAGGGGGTCCTTCCTGTGCCCCTTCCACAGCCCTGACCTGTATATGCGAACGTCTCAGGATATCTCTTACGAAGAAGTGGCTAGGCTGGAAACCTGTTGCTCAGCCTCATCTCCCCATGGCAATGCTCGCACAGACGCACAGACACTGGGGCTGCATGCTTGCCTTGCCATCTCAAAGTTCAGAGTTAGCCTAGGGCGTCTTTGCCGGGCCCCCACCGCAACCTTGTCACGAATATGCGAGCGTCTCAGGATATCCCTTACGAAGAAGTGGCTAGGCTGGAAAGCTGTTGCTCAGCCTCATCTGCCCATGGCACTGCTCGCACAGGCGCACAGAGACTGGGGCTGCTTGCTTGCCTTACCACTTCAATTTTCAAACGTAGCCCATGGATCCCTGACAGGTGCCTTTAGCCGACCTGCACCGAAAATGCAAAAGTCTCCAGATACCTCTTACCAAGAAGGGGCTAGCCCGGAAAGCTGTTGCTCAGCCTCTTCTGCCCATGGCACTACTCGCACAGGCGCACAGATACTAGGGCTTCTTGCTTGCCTTGCACCCTCAAACTTCAGACGTAGACTAGGGGGTCTTTGCCGGGCGCCTGCCACAGCCCTCACCTGAATAAGCGAGCATCTCAAGATATCTCTTACCAAGAAGGGGCTAGCCTGGAAAGCTGTTGTTCAGCCTCAGGAGCCCATGGCACTGCTCGCACAGGCGCACAGAGACTGGGGCCGCTTGCTTGCCTTGCCACCTCAAACTTCAAACACAGCCCGGCTGTCCCTGCTGGGTGCCTCCCGCAGCCCTGCCCGAAATATGAGAACGTCTCCAGATAGCTCGAACTCAGAAGGGGCTAGCCTGGAAAGGTGTTGCTCAGCCTCATCTGCTCATGGAATTGCTTGCACAGACGCACAGAGACTGGGGCTGCTTGCTTGCCTTGCCACCTCAAACTTCAAACGTAGTCCGGGGATCCCTGCTGGGTTCCTCCAGCAGACCTGCACCAAAAATGCGAACATCTCCAGATAGCTCGCACCCAGAAGGGGCTAGCCTTGAAAGCTGTTTCTCAGCCTCATCTGCCCATGGCACTGGTCGCACAGGCGGACAGAGACTGGGGCTGCTTGCTTGCCTTGCCACCTCAAACTTCAAACGTAGCCCGGGACTCTGACCTTTGTGCCTCCAGCAGTCGTGCTCCGAAAATGCGAACGTCTCCAGATAGCAGGAAGCCAGAAGGGGGTATCCTGGAAATCTGTTGCTCAGCCTCATCTGCCCACGGCACTGCTCGCACAGGCGCACAGAGACTGGGGCTGCTTGCTTGCCTGGCTACCTCAAACTTCAAACGTAGCCTCGGTGTCCCTGCTGAGTGCCTCTAGCAGCCCTGCACCGAAAACGCGAACGTCTCTAGATAGGTCGCACACAGAAGAGGCTATCCTTGAAAGATGTTTCTCAGCCTCATCTGCCCATGGCACTGCTCGCACAGGCGCACAAAGACTGGGGCTGCTTGCTTGCCTTGCCACCTCAAACTTCAAACATAGCCCGGGACTCCGTGCTTTGTGACCCAGCAGCCGTTCTCCGAAAATGCGAACGTCTCCAGATAGCCCGCACTCAGAAGGGGTAGCCTGGAAAGCTGTTGCTCATCCTCATCTGCTCATGGCACTGCTCGCACAGATGCACAGAGACTGGAGCTGCTTGCTTGCCTTGTCGCCTCAGTCTTCAAATGTAGCCCCAGGATACCTCTCGGGTGCCTCCAGCAAACCTGCACTGATGATGCGAACATCTCAGGATATCTCTTACCAGGTATTGGCTAGCCTGGAAAGTTCTTGCTCAGCCTCATCTGCCCATGGCACTGCTCGCACAGGTGCTCAGAGACTGGTGCTGCTTGCTTGACTTCCCTCCTCAAACTTCAAACGTAGCCTAGGGGGTCCTTGCCGGGCGCCTAATGCATCCCGGATCTAAGTATTCGAACGTCTCATGATGTCTCTTACCAAGAATAGGCTAAACTGGAAAGCTGTTGCTCAGCCTCATCTGCCCATGGCACTGCTCACACAGGCGCAGAGAGACTGGGGTTTCTTGCTTGCCTTGCCACCTTAAACTACAAATGTATCATAGGAGGTTTTTTGCGGGCGCGTGCTGCAACCCTGACCCTAATATGCGAGCGTTACAACATATTGTACACCAAGAAGGGGGTAGCCTGGAAAGTTGTTGCTCAGCCTCATCTGCCCATGGCACTGCTCGCACAGGTGCACAGAGACTGGGGCTGCTTGCTAGACTTGCCACCTCAAACTTCCAACGTAGCCTAGGGGTCTCTGTCGGGTGCCTCAGGCAGCCCTGCACCGAAGGTGTGAACGTCTCCAGATAGCTCGCACCCAGACGGGGCTAGCCTGGAAAGCTGTTGTTCAGCCTCATCTGCCCATGGCACTGCTCGCACAGGCGCACATAGACTGGGGCTGCTTGCTTGCCTTGCCACCTCAAACCTCAAACGTAGCCTAGGGTGTCCTTGCAGGGGGCCTCCCATAGCCCTGACCTGAATATGCGAACTTCTCAGGATATCTCTTACCAAGAAGGGGCTAGCCTGGAAATCTGTTGGTCAGCCTCATCTGCCCATGGCACTGCTCGCACAGGCGCACAGAGCCTGGGGCTGCTTGCTTGCCTTGCCACCTCAAACCTCAAACGTAGCCTAGGGTGTCCTTGCAGGGGGCCTCCCATAGCCCTGACCTGAATATGCGAACTTCTCAGGATATCTCTTACCAAGAAGGGGCTAGCCTGGAAATCTGTTGGTCAGCCTCATCTGCCCATGGTACTGCTCGCACAGAAGCACACAGACTGAAAGTGCTTGCTTGCCTTGCCGCCACAAATCGCCAAAGTATCCTGGGGCTCCCTGCTGGGTCCCTCCAGCACCCCCGCACAGAGAATGCGAATGTCTCAGGATATCTCGTACCAAGAAAGGTTTAGCCTGGAAAGCTGTTGCTCAGCCTCATCTGCCCATGGCACTGCTCAAACAGGCCCACATAGACTGGGGCTGCTTGCTTGCCTTGCCACGTCAAACTTCACACCTAACCTAGGGGGTCGTTGCCGGGCACCTCCCACTGACCTGACCCGAATATGCGAACGTCTCAGGACATCTCTTACCAAGAAGGGGCTAGCCTGGAAAGCTGTTGCTCAGCCTCATCTGCCCATGGCACTGCTCGCACAGATGCACAGAGACTGGGGCTGATTGCTTGCCTTGCTACCTCAAACTTCAAAATTATTCCGGATGTCCCTTCCGGGTGCCTCCAGCAGCCCTGCACCGAAAATGCAAATGTGTCAGGATATCTATTGCCAAGAAGGATTTAGCCTGGAAAGCTGTTGTTCAGCCTCATCTGCCCATGGCACTGCTTGCATAGGTTCTCAGAGAGTAGGGCTGCTTGCTTGCCTTGCCACCTCAATTTTCAGACGAATCCCGGGGATCCCTGCCAGGTGCCTCGAGCAGACCTGCACTGATGATACGAACATCTCAGGATATCTCTTACCAGGTATTGGCTAGCCTGGAAAGTTCTTGCTCAGCCTCATCTGCCCATGGCACTGCTCGCACAGGCGTGCAGAGACTGGTGCTGCTTGCTTGCCTTGCCACCTGAAACTTCAAACATATCATAGGGGGTCCTTCCTGTGCCCCTTCCACAGCCCTGACCTGTATATGCGAACGTCTCAGGATATCTCTTACGAAGAAGTGGCTAGGCTGGAAACCTGTTGCTCTGCCTCATCTCCCCATGGCAATGCTCGCACAGGCGTACAGACACTAGGGCTGCATGCTTGCCTTGCCATCTCAAAGTTCAGAGTTAGCCTAGGGCGTCTTTGCCGGGCCCCCACCGCAACCTTGTCACGAATATGCGAGCGTCTCAGGATATCCCTTACGAAGAAGTGGCTAGGCTGGAAAGCTGTTGCTCAGCCTCATCTGCCCATGGCACTGCTCGCACAGGCGCACAGAGACTGGGGCTGCTTGCTTGCCTTACCACTTCAATTTTCAAACGTAGCCCATGGATCCCTGACAGGTGCCTTTAGCCGACCTGCACCGAAAATGCAAAAGTCTCCAGATACCTCTTACCAAGAAGGGGCTAGCCCGGAAAGCTGTTGCTCAGCCTCTTCTGCCCATGGCACTACTCGCACAGGCGCACAGATACTAGGGCTTCTTGCTTGCCTTGCACCCTCAAACTTCAGACGTAGACTAGGGGGTCTTTGCCGGGCGCCTGCCACAGCCCTCACCTGAATAAGCGAGCATCTCAAGATATCTCTTACCAAGAAGGGGCTAGCCTGGAAAGCTGTTGTTCAGCCTCAGGAGCCCATGGCACTGCTCGCACAGGCGCACAGAGACTGGGGCCGCTTGCTTGCCTTGCCACCTCAAACTTCAAACACAGCCCGGCTGTCCCTGCTGGGTGCCTCCCGCAGCCCTGCCCGAAATATGAGAACGTCTCCAGATAGCTCGAACTCAGAAGGGGCTAGCCTGGAAAGGTGTTGTTCAGCCTCATCTGCTCATGGAATTGCTTGCACAGACGCACAGAGACTGGGGCTGCTTGCTTGCCTTGCCACCTCAAACTTCAAACGTAGCCCGGGACTCCGACCTTTGTGCCTCCAGCAGTCGTGCTCCGAGAATGCGAACGTCTCCAGATAGCAGGAAGCCAGAAGGGGGTATCCTGGAAATCTGTTGCTCAGCCTCATCTGCCCACGGCACTGCTCGCACAGGCGCACAGAGACTGGGGCTGCTTGCTTGCCTGGCTACCTCAAACTTCAAACGTAGCCTCGGTGTCCCTGCTGAGTGCCTCTAGCAGCCCTGCACCGAAAACGCGAACGTCTCTAGATAGGTCGCACACAGAAGAGGCTATCCTTGAAAGATGTTTCTCAGCCTCATCTGCCCATGGCACTGCTCGCACAGGCGCACAAAGACTGGGGCTGCTTGCTTGCCTTGCCACCTCAAACTTCAAACATAGCCCGGGACTCCGTGCTTTGTGACCCAGCAGCCGTTCTCCGAAAATGCGAACGTCTCCAGATAGCCCGCACTCAGAAGGGGTAGCCTGGAAAGCTGTTTCTCATCCTCATCTGCTCATGGCACTGCTCGCACAGATGCACAGAGACTGGAGCTGCTTGCTTGCCTTGTCGCCTCAGTCTTCAAATGTAGCCCCAGGATACCTCTCGGGTGCCTCCAGCAAACCTGCACTGATGATGCGAACATCTCAGGATATCTCTTACCAGGTATTGGCTAGCCTGGAAAGTTCTTGCTCAGCCTCATCTGCCCATGGCACTGCTCGCACAGGTGCTCAGAGACTGGTGCTGCTTGCTTGACTTCCCTCCTCAAACTTCAAACGTAGCCTAGGGGGTCCTTGCCGGGCGCCTAATGCATCCCGGATCTAAGTATTCGAACGTCTCATGATGTCTCTTACCAAGAATAGGCTAAACTGGAAAGCTGTTGCTCAGCCTCATCTGCCCATGGCACTGCTCACACAGGCGCAGAGAGACTGGGGTTTCTTGCTTGCCTTGCCACCTTAAACTACAAACGTATCATAGGAGGTTTTTTGCGGGCGCGTGCTGCAACCCTGACCCTAATATGCGAGCGTTACAACATATTGTACGCCAAGAAGGGGGTAGCCTGGAAAGCTGTTGCTCAGCCTCATCTGCCCATGGCACTGCTCGCACAGGTGCACAGAGACTGGGGCTGCTTGCTAGCCTTGCCACCTCAAACTTCCAACGTAGCCTAGGGGTCTCTGTCGGGTGCCTCAGGCAGCCCTGCACCGAAGGTGTAAACGTCTCCAGATAGCTCGCACCCAGACGGGCCTAGCCTGGAAAGCTGTTGTTCAGCCTCAGGAGCCCATGGCACTGCTCGCACAGGTGCACAGAGACTGGGGCTGCTTGCTAGACTTGCCACCTCAAACTTCCAACGTAGCCTAGGGGTCTCTGTCGGGTGCCTCAGGCAGCCCTGCACCGAAGGTGTGAACGTCTCCAGATAGCTCGCACCCAGACGGGGCTAGCCTGGAAACCTGTTGTTCAGCCTCATCTGCCCATGGCACTGCTCGCACAGGCGCACATAGACTGGGGCTGCTTGCTTGCCTTGCCACCTCAAACCTCAAACGTAGCCTAGGGTGTCCTTGCAGGGGGCCTCCCATAGCCCTGACCTGAATATGCGAACTTCTCAGGATATCTCTTACCAAGAAGGGGCTAGCCTGGAAATCTGTTGGTCAGCCTCATCTGCCCATGGCACTGCTCGCACAGGCGCACAGAGCCTGGGGCTGCTTGCTTGCCTTGCCACCTCAAACCTCAAACGTAGCCTAGGGTGTCCTTGCAGGGGGCCTCCCATAGCCCTGACCTGAATATGCGAACTTCTCAGGATATCTCTTACCAAGAAGGGGCTAGCCTGGAAATCTGTTGGTCAGCCTCATCTGCCCATGGTACTGCTCGCACAGGAGCACACAGACTGAAAGTGCTTGCTTGCCTTGCCGCCACAAATCGCCAAAGTATCCTGGGGCTCCCTGCTGGGTCCCTCCAGCACCCCCGCACGAAGAATGCGAATGTCTCAGGATATCTCGTACCAAGAAAGGTTTAGCCTGGAAAGCTGTTGCTCAGCCTCATCTGCCCATGGCACTGCTCAAACAGGCCCACATAGACTGGGGCTGCTTGCTTGCCTTGCCACGTCAAACTTCACACCTAACCTAGGGGGTCGTTGCCGGGCACCTCCCACTGACCTGACCCGAATATGCGAACGTCTCAGGACATCTCTTACCAAGAAGGGGCTAGCCTGGAAAGCTGTTGCTCAGCCTCATCTGCCCATGGCACTGCTCGCACAGATGCACAGAGACTGGGGCTGATTGCTTGCCTTGCTACCTCAAACTTCAAAATTATTCCGGATGTCCCTTCCGGGTGCCTCCAGCAGCCCTGCACCGAAAATGCAAATGTGTCAGGATATCTATTGCCAAGAAGGATTTAGCCTGGAAAGCTGTTGTTCAGCCTCATCTGCCCATGGCACTGCTTGCATAGGTTCTCAGAGAGTAGGGCTGCTTGCTTGCCTTGCCACCTCAATTTTCAGACGAATCCCGGGGATCCCTGCCAGGTGCCTCGAGCAGACCTGCACTGATGATACGAACATCTCAGGATATCTCTTACCAGGTATTGGCTAGCCTGGAAAGTTCTTGCTCAGCCTCATCTGCCCATGGCACTGCTCGCACAGGCGTGCAGAGACTGGTGCTGCTTGCTTGCCTTGCCACCTGAAACTTCAAACATATCATAGGGGGTCCTTCCTGTGCCCCTTCCACAGCCCTGACCTGTATATGCGAACGTCTCAGGATATCTCTTACGAAGAAGTGGCTAGGCTGGAAACCTGTTGCTCTGCCTCATCTCCCCATGGCAATGCTCGCACAGGCGTACAGACACTAGGGCTGCATGCTTGCCTTGCCATCTCAAAGTTCAGAGTTAGCCTAGGGCGTCTTTGCCGGGCCCCCACCGCAACCTTGTCACGAATATGCGAGCGTCTCAGGATATCCCTTACGAAGAAGTGGCTAGGCTGGAAAGCTGTTGCTCAGCCTCATCTGCCCATGGCACTGCTCGCACAGGCGCACAGAGACTGGGGCTGCTTGCTTGCCTTACCACTTCAATTTTCAAACGTAGCCCATGGATCCCTGACAGGTGCCTTTAGCCGACCTGCACCGAAAATGCAAAAGTCTCCAGATACCTCTTACCAAGAAGGGGCTAGCCCGGAAAGCTGTTGCTCAGCCTCTTCTGCCCATGGCACTACTCGCACAGGCGCACAGATACTAGGGCTTCTTGCTTGCCTTGCACCCTCAAACTTCAGACGTAGACTAGGGGGTCTTTGCCGGGCGCCTGCCACAGCCCTCACCTGAATAAGCGAGCATCTCAAGATATCTCTTACCAAGAAGGGGCTAGCCTGGAAAGCTGTTGTTCAGCCTCAGGAGCCCATGGCACTGCTCGCACAGGCGCACAGAGACTGGGGCCGCTTGCTTGCCTTGCCACCTCAAACTTCAAACACAGCCCGGCTGTCCCTGCTGGGTGCCTCCCGCAGCCCTGCCCGAAATATGAGAACGTCTCCAGATAGCTCGAACTCAGAAGGGGCTAGCCTGGAAAGGTGTTGTTCAGCCTCATCTGCTCATGGAATTGCTTGCACAGACGCACAGAGACTGGGGCTGCTTGCTTGCCTTGCCACCTCAAACTTCAAACGTAGCCCGGGACTCCGACCTTTGTGCCTCCAGCAGTCGTGCTCCGAGAATGCGAACGTCTCCAGATAGCAGGAAGCCAGAAGGGGGTATCCTGGAAATCTGTTGCTCAGCCTCATCTGCCCACGGCACTGCTCGCACAGGCGCACAGAGACTGGGGCTGCTTGCTTGCCTGGCTACCTCAAACTTCAAACGTAGCCTCGGTGTCCCTGCTGAGTGCCTCTAGCAGCCCTGCACCGAAAACGCGAACGTCTCTAGATAGGTCGCACACAGAAGAGGCTATCCTTGAAAGATGTTTCTCAGCCTCATCTGCCCATGGCACTGCTCGCACAGGCGCACAAAGACTGGGGCTGCTTGCTTGCCTTGCCACCTCAAACTTCAAACATAGCCCGGGACTCCGTGCTTTGTGACCCAGCAGCCGTTCTCCGAAAATGCGAACGTCTCCAGATAGCCCGCACTCAGAAGGGGTAGCCTGGAAAGCTGTTTCTCATCCTCATCTGCTCATGGCACTGCTCGCACAGATGCACAGAGACTGGAGCTGCTTGCTTGCCTTGTCGCCTCAGTCTTCAAATGTAGCCCCAGGATACCTCTCGGGTGCCTCCAGCAAACCTGCACTGATGATGCGAACATCTCAGGATATCTCTTACCAGGTATTGGCTAGCCTGGAAAGTTCTTGCTCAGCCTCATCTGCCCATGGCACTGCTCGCACAGGTGCTCAGAGACTGGTGCTGCTTGCTTGACTTCCCTCCTCAAACTTCAAACGTAGCCTAGGGGGTCCTTGCCGGGCGCCTAATGCATCCCGGATCTAAGTATTCGAACGTCTCATGATGTCTCTTACCAAGAATAGGCTAAACTGGAAAGCTGTTGCTCAGCCTCATCTGCCCATGGCACTGCTCACACAGGCGCAGAGAGACTGGGGTTTCTTGCTTGCCTTGCCACCTTAAACTACAAACGTATCATAGGAGGTTTTTTGCGGGCGCGTGCTGCAACCCTGACCCTAATATGCGAGCGTTACAACATATTGTACGCCAAGAAGGGGGTAGCCTGGAAAGCTGTTGCTCAGCCTCATCTGCCCATGGCACTGCTCGCACAGGTGCACAGAGACTGGGGCTGCTTGCTAGCCTTGCCACCTCAAACTTCCAACGTAGCCTAGGGGTCTCTGTCGGGTGCCTCAGGCAGCCCTGCACCGAAGGTGTAAACGTCTCCAGATAGCTCGCACCCAGACGGGGCTAGCCTGGAAAGCTGTTGTTCAGCCTCAGGAGCCCATGGCACTGCTCGCACAGGCGCACAGAGACTGGGGCTGCTTGCTAGCCTTGCCACCTCAAACCTCAAACGTAGCCTAGGGTGTCCTTGCAGGGGGCCTCCCATAGCCCTGACCTGAATATGCGAACTTCTCAGAATATCTCTTACCAAGAAGGGGCTAGCCTGGAAATCTGTTGGTCAGCCTCATCTGCCCATGGCACTGCTCGCACAGGCGCACAGAGACTGGGGCTGCTTGCTTGCCTTGCCACCTCAAACCTCAAACGTAGCCTAGGGTGTCCTTGCAGGGGGCCTCCCATAGCCCTGACCTGAATATGCGAACTTCTCAGGATATCTCTTACCAAGAAGGGGCTAGCCTGGAAATCTGTTGGTCAGCCTCATCTGCCCATGGTACTGCTCGCACAGGAGCACACAGACTGAAAGTGCTTGCTTGCCTTGCCGCCACAAATCGCCAAAGTATCCTGGGGCTCCCTGCTGGGTCCCTCCAGCACCCCCGCACGAAGAATGCGAATGTCTCAGGATATCTCGTACCAAGAAAGGTTTAGCCTGGAAAGCTGTTGCTCAGCCTCATCTGCCCATGGCACTGCTCAAACAGGCCCACATAGACTGGGGCTGCTTGCTTGCCTTGCCACGTCAAACTTCACACCTAACCTAGGGGGTCGTTGCCGGGCACCTCCCACTGACCTGACCCGAATATGCGAACGTCTCAGGACATCTCTTACCAAGAAGGGGCTAGCCTGGAAAGCTGTTGCTCAGCCTCATCTGCCCATGGCACTGCTCGCACAGGCGCACAGAGACTGGGGCTGCTTGCTTGCCTTGCCACCTCAAACCTCAAACGTAGCCTAGGGTGTCCTTGCAGGGGGCCTCCCATAGCCCTGACCTGAATATGCGAACTTCTCAGGATATCTCTTACCAAGAAGGGGCTAGCCTGGAAATCTGTTGGTCAGCCTCATCAGCCCATGGTACTGCTCGCACAGAAGCACACAGACTGAAAGTGCTTGCTTGCCTTGCCGCCACAAATCGCCAAAGTATCCTGGGGTTCCCTGCTGGGTCCCTCCAGCACCCCCGCACGAAGAATGCGAATGTCTCAGGATATCTCGTACCAAGAAAGGTTTAGCCTGGAAAGCTGTTGCTCAGCCTCATCTGCCCATGGCACTGCTCAAACAGGCCCACATAGACTGGGGCTGCTTGCTTGCCTTGCCACGTCAAACTTCACACCTAACCTAGGGGGTCGTTGCCGGGCACCTCCCACTGACCTGACCCGAATATGCGAACGTCTCAGGACATCTCTTACCAAGAAGGGGCTAGCCTGGAAAGCTGTTGCTCAGCCTCATCTGCCCATGGCACTGCTCGCACAGATGCACAGAGACTGGGGCTGATTGCTTGCCTTGCTACCTCAAACTTCAAAATTATTCCGGATGTCCCTTCCGGGTGCCTCCAGCAGCCCTGCACCGAAAATGCAAATGTGTCAGGATATCTATTGCCAAGAAGGATTTAGCCTGGAAAGCTGTTGTTCAGCCTCATCTGCCCATGGCACTGCTTGCATAGGTTCTCAGAGAGTAGGGCTGCTTGCTTGCCTTGCCACCTCAATTTTCAGACGAATCCCGGGGATCCCTGCCAGGTGCCTCGAGCAGACCTGCACTGATGATACGAACATCTCAGGATATCTCTTACCAGGTATTGGCTAGCCTGGAAAGTTCTTGCTCAGCCTCATCTGCCCATGGCACTGCTCGCACAGGCGTGCAGAGACTGGTGCTGCTTGCTTGCCTTGCCACCTGAAACTTCAAACATATCATAGGGGGTCCTTCCTGTGCCCCTTCCACAGCCCTGACCTGTATATGCGAACGTCTCAGGATATCTCTTACGAAGAAGTGGCTAGGCTGGAAACCTGTTGCTCTGCCTCATCTCCCCATGGCAATGCTCGCACAGGCGTACAGACACTAGGGCTGCATGCTTGCCTTGCCATCTCAAAGTTCAGAGTTAGCCTAGGGCGTCTTTGCCGGGCCCCCACCGCAACCTTGTCACGAATATGCGAGCGTCTCAGGATATCCCTTACGAAGAAGTGGCTAGGCTGGAAAGCTGTTGCTCAGCCTCATCTGCCCATGGCACTGCTCGCACAGGCGCACAGAGACTGGGGCTGCTTGCTTGCCTTACCACTTCAATTTTCAAACGTAGCCCATGGATCCCTGACAGGTGCCTTTAGCCGACCTGCACCGAAAATGCAAAAGTCTCCAGATACCTCTTACCAAGAAGGGGCTAGCCCGGAAAGCTGTTGCTCAGCCTCTTCTGCCCATGGCACTACTCGCACAGGCGCACAGATACTAGGGCTTCTTGCTTGCCTTGCACCCTCAAACTTCAGACGTAGACTAGGGGGTCTTTGCCGGGCGCCTGCCACAGCCCTCACCTGAATAAGCGAGCATCTCAAGATATCTCTTACCAAGAAGGGGCTAGCCTGGAAAGCTGTTGTTCAGCCTCAGGAGCCCATGGCACTGCTCGCACAGGCGCACAGAGACTGGGGCCGCTTGCTTGCCTTGCCACCTCAAACTTCAAACACAGCCCGGCTGTCCCTGCTGGGTGCCTCCCGCAGCCCTGCCCGAAATATGAGAACGTCTCCAGATAGCTCGAACTCAGAAGGGGCTAGCCTGGAAAGGTGTTGTTCAGCCTCATCTGCTCATGGAATTGCTTGCACAGACGCACAGAGACTGGGGCTGCTTGCTTGCCTTGCCACCTCAAACTTCAAACGTAGCCCGGGACTCCGACCTTTGTGCCTCCAGCAGTCGTGCTCCGAGAATGCGAACGTCTCCAGATAGCAGGAAGCCAGAAGGGGGTATCCTGGAAATCTGTTGCTCAGCCTCATCTGCCCACGGCACTGCTCGCACAGGCGCACAGAGACTGGGGCTGCTTGCTTGCCTGGCTACCTCAAACTTCAAACGTAGCCTCGGTGTCCCTGCTGAGTGCCTCTAGCAGCCCTGCACCGAAAACGCGAACGTCTCTAGATAGGTCGCACACAGAAGAGGCTATCCTTGAAAGATGTTTCTCAGCCTCATCTGCCCATGGCACTGCTCGCACAGGCGCACAAAGACTGGGGCTGCTTGCTTGCCTTGCCACCTCAAACTTCAAACATAGCCCGGGACTCCGTGCTTTGTGACCCAGCAGCCGTTCTCCGAAAATGCGAACGTCTCCAGATAGCCCGCACTCAGAAGGGGTAGCCTGGAAAGCTGTTGCTCATCCTCATCTGCTCATGGCACTGCTCGCACAGATGCACAGAGACTGGAGCTGCTTGCTTGCCTTGTCGCCTCAGTCTTCAAATGTAGCCCCAGGATACCTCTCGGGTGCCTCCAGCAAACCTGCACTGATGATGCGAACATCTCAGGATATCTCTTACCAGGTATTGGCTAGCCTGGAAAGTTCTTGCTCAGCCTCATCTGCCCATGGCACTGCTCGCACAGGTGCTCAGAGACTGGTGCTGCTTGCTTGACTTCCCTCCTCAAACTTCAAACGTAGCCTAGGGGGTCCTTGCCGGGCGCCTAATGCATCCCGGATCTAAGTATTCGAACGTCTCATGATGTCTCTTACCAAGAATAGGCTAAACTGGAAAGCTGTTGCTCAGCCTCATCTGCCCATGGCACTGCTCACACAGGCGCAGAGAGACTGGGGTTTCTTGCTTGCCTTGCCACCTTAAACTACAAACGTATCATAGGAGGTTTTTTGCGGGCGCGTGCTGCAACCCTGACCCTAATATGCGAGCGTTACAACATATTGTACGCCAAGAAGGGGGTAGCCTGGAAAGCTGTTGCTCAGCCTCATCTGCCCATGGCACTGCTCGCACAGGTGCACAGAGACTGGGGCTGCTTGCTAGCCTTGCCACCTCAAACTTCCAACGTAGCCTAGGGGTCTCTGTCGGGTGCCTCAGGCAGCCCTGCACCGAAGGTGTAAACGTCTCCAGATAGCTCGCACCCAGACGGGGCTAGCCTGGAAAGCTGTTGTTCAGCCTCAGGAGCCCATGGCACTGCTCGCACAGGCGCACAGAGACTGGGGCTGCTTGCTAGCCTTGCCACCTCAAACCTCAAACGTAGCCTAGGGTGTCCTTGCAGGGGGCCTCCCATAGCCCTGACCTGAATATGCGAACTTCTCAGAATATCTCTTACCAAGAAGGGGCTAGCCTGGAAATCTGTTGGTCAGCCTCATCTGCCCATGGCACTGCTCGCACAGGCGCACAGAGACTGGGGCTGCTTGCTTGCCTTGCCACCTCAAACCTCAAACGTAGCCTAGGGTGTCCTTGCAGGGGGCCTCCCATAGCCCTGACCTGAATATGCGAACTTCTCAGGATATCTCTTACCAAGAAGGGGCTAGCCTGGAAATCTGTTGGTCAGCCTCATCTGCCCATGGTACTGCTCGCACAGGAGCACACAGACTGAAAGTGCTTGCTTGCCTTGCCGCCACAAATCGCCAAAGTATCCTGGGGCTCCCTGCTGGGTCCCTCCAGCACCCCCGCACGAAGAATGCGAATGTCTCAGGATATCTCGTACCAAGAAAGGTTTAGCCTGGAAAGCTGTTGCTCAGCCTCATCTGCCCATGGCACTGCTCAAACAGGCCCACATAGACTGGGGCTGCTTGCTTGCCTTGCCACGTCAAACTTCACACCTAACCTAGGGGGTCGTTGCCGGGCACCTCCCACTGACCTGACCCGAATATGCGAACGTCTCAGGACATCTCTTACCAAGAAGGGGCTAGCCTGGAAAGCTGTTGCTCAGCCTCATCTGCCCATGGCACTGCTCGCACAGGCGCACAGAGACTGGGGCTGCTTGCTTGCCTTGCCACCTCAAACCTCAAACGTAGCCTAGGGTGTCCTTGCAGGGGGCCTCCCATAGCCCTGACCTGAATATGCGAACTTCTCAGGATATCTCTTACCAAGAAGGGGCTAGCCTGGAAATCTGTTGGTCAGCCTCATCAGCCCATGGTACTGCTCGCACAGAAGCACACAGACTGAAAGTGCTTGCTTGCCTTGCCGCCACAAATCGCCAAAGTATCCTGGGGTTCCCTGCTGGGTCCCTCCAGCACCCCCGCACGAAGAATGCGAATGTCTCAGGATATCTCGTACCAAGAAAGGTTTAGCCTGGAAAGCTGTTGCTCAGCCTCATCTGCCCATGGCACTGCTCAAACAGGCCCACATAGACTGGGGCTGCTTGCTTGCCTTGCCACGTCAAACTTCACACCTAACCTAGGGGGTCGTTGCCGGGCACCTCCCACTGACCTGACCCGAATATGCGAACGTCTCAGGACATCTCTTACCAAGAAGGGGCTAGCCTGGAAAGCTGTTGCTCAGCCTCATCTGCCCATGGCACTGCTCGCACAGATGCACAGAGACTGGGGCTGATTGCTTGCCTTGCTACCTCAAACTTCAAAATTATTCCGGATGTCCCTTCCGGGTGCCTCCAGCAGCCCTGCACCGAAAATGCAAATGTGTCAGGATATCTATTGCCAAGAAGGATTTAGCCTGGAAAGCTGTTGTTCAGCCTCATCTGCCCATGGCACTGCTTGCATAGGTTCTCAGAGAGTAGGGCTGCTTGCTTGCCTTGCCACCTCAATTTTCAGACGAATCCCGGGGATCCCTGCCAGGTGCCTCGAGCAGACCTGCACTGATGATACGAACATCTCAGGATATCTCTTACCAGGTATTGGCTAGCCTGGAAAGTTCTTGCTCAGCCTCATCTGCCCATGGCACTGCTCGCACAGGCGTGCAGAGACTGGTGCTGCTTGCTTGCCTTGCCACCTGAAACTTCAAACATATCATAGGGGGTCCTTCCTGTGCCCCTTCCACAGCCCTGACCTGTATATGCGAACGTCTCAGGATATCTCTTACGAAGAAGTGGCTAGGCTGGAAACCTGTTGCACAGCCTCATCTCCCCATGGCAATGCTCGCACAGGCGCACAGACACTGGGGCTGCATGCTTGCCTTGCCATCTCAAAGTTCAGAGTTAGCCAAGGGCGTCTTTGCCGGGTCCCCAACGCAACCTTGTCACGAATATGCGAGCGTCTCAGGATATCCCTTACAAAGAAGTGGCTAGGCTGGAAAGCTGTTGCTCAGCCTCATCTGCCCATGGCACTGCTCGCACAGGCGCAGAGAGACTGGGGTTTCTTGCTTGCCTTGCCACCTTAAACTACAAACGTATCATAGGAGGTTTTTTGCGGGCGCGTGCTGCAACCCTGACCCTAATATGCGAGCGTTACAACATATTGTACGCCAAGAAGGGGGTAGCCTGGAAAGCTGTTGCTCAGCCTCATCTGCCCATGGCACTGCTCGCACAGGCGCACAGAGACTGGGGCTGCTTGCTAGCCTTACCACTTCAATTTTCAAACGTAGCCCATGGATCCCTGACAGGTGCCTTTAGCCGACCTGCACCGAAAATGCGAAAGTCTCCAGATACCTCTTACCAAGAAGGGGCTAGCCCGGAAAGCTGTTGCTCAGCCTCTTCTGCCCATGGCACTACTCGCACAGGCGCACAGATACTAGGGCTTCTTGCTTGCCTTGCACCCTCAAACTTCAGACGTAGACTAGGGGGTCTTTGCCGGGCGCCTGCCACAGCCCTCACCTGAATAAGCGAGCATCTCAAGATATCTCTTACCAAGAAGGGGCTAGCCTGGAAAGCTGTTGTTCAGCCTCAGGAGCCCATGGCACTGCTCGCACAGGTGCACAGAGACTGGGGCTGCTTGCTAGCCTTGCCACCTCAAACTTCCAACGTAGCCTAGGGGTCCCTGTCGGGTGCCTGAGGCAGCCCTGCACCGAAGGTGTGAACGTCTCCAGATAGCTCGCACCCAGACGGGGCTAGCCTGGAAAGCTGTTGTTCAGCCTCAGGAGCCCATGGCACTGCTCGCACAGGCGCACAGAGACTGGGGCTGCTTGCTTGCCTTGCCACCTCAAACCTCAAACATAGCCTAGGGTGTCCTTGCAGGGGGCCTCCCATAGCCCTGACCTGAATATGCGAACTTCTCAGGATATCTCTTACCAAGAAGGGGCTAGCCTGGAAATCTGTTGGTCAGCCTCATCAGCCCATGGTACTGCTCGCACAGGAGCACACAGACTGAAAGTGCTTGCTTGCCTTGCCGCCACAAATCGCCAAAGTATCCTGGGGCTCCCTGCTGGGTCCCTCCAGCACCCCCGCACGAAGAATGCGAATGTCTCAGGATATCTCGTACCAAGAAAGGTTTAGCCTGGAAAGCTGTTGCTCAGCCTCATCTGCCCATGGCACTGCTCGCACAGGCCCACATAGACTGGGGCTGCTTGCTTGCCTTGCCACGTCAAACTTCACACCTAACCTAGGGGGTCGTTGCCGGGCACCTCCCACTGACCTGACCCGAATATGCGAACGTCTCAGGACATCTCTTACCAAGAAGGGGCTAGCCTGGAAAGCTGTTGCTCAGCCTCATCTGCCCATGGCACTGCTCGCACAGATGCACAGAGACTGGGGCTGATTGCTTGCCTTGCTACCTCAAACTTCAAAATTATTCCGGATGTCCCTTCCGGGTGCCTCCAGCAGCCCTGCACCGAAAATGCAAATGTGTCAGGATATCTATTGCCAAGAAGGATTTAGCCTGGAAAGCTGTTGTTCAGCCTCATCTGCCCATGGCACTGCTTGCATAGGTTCTCAGAGAGTAGGGCTGCTTGCTTGCCTTGCCACCTCAATTTTCAGACGAATCCCAGGGATCCCTGCCAGGTGCCTCGAGCAGACCTGCACTGATGATACGAACATCTCAGGATATCTCTTACCAGGTATTGGCTAGCCTGGAAAGTTCTTGCTCAGCCTCATCTGCCCATGGCACTGCTCGCACGGGCGTGCAGAGACTGGTGCTGCTTGCTTGCCTTGCCACCTGAAACTTCAAACATATCATAGGGGGTCCTTCCTGTGCCCCTTCCACAGCCCTGACCTGTATATGCGAACGTCTCAGGATATCTCTTACGAAGAAGTGGCTAGGCTGGAAACCTGTTGCACAGCCTCATCTCCCCATGGCAATGCTCGCACAGGCGCACAGACACTGGGGCTGCATGCTTGCCTTGCCATCTCAAAGTTCAGAGTTAGCCAAGGGCGTCTTTGCCGGGTCCCCAACGCAACCTTGTCACGAATATGCGAGCGTCTCAGGATATCCCTTACAAAGAAGTGGCTAGGCTGGAAAGCTGTTGCTCAGCCTCATCTGCCCATGGCACTGCTCGCACAGGCGCAGAGAGACTGGGGTTTCTTGCTTGCCTTGCCACCTTAAACTACAAACGTATCATAGGAGGTTTTTTGCGGGCGCGTGCTGCAACCCTGACCCTAATATGCGAGCGTTACAACATATTGTACGCCAAGAAGGGGGTAGCCTGGAAAGTTGTTGCTCAGCCTCATCTGCCCATGGCACTGCTTGCACAGGTGCACAGAGACTGGGGCTGCTTGCTAGCCTTGCCACCTCAAACTTCCAACGTAGCCTAGTGGTCCCTGTCGGGTGCCTCAGGCAGCCCTGCACCGAAGGTGTGAACGTCTCCAGATAGCTCGCACCCAGACGGGGCTAGCCTGGAAAGCTGTTGTTCAGCCTCATCTGCCCATGGCACTGGTCGCACAGGCGCACAGAGACTGGGGCTGCTTGCTTGCCTTGCCACCTCAAACCTCAAACGTAGCCTAGGGTGTCCTTGCAGGGGGCCTCCCATAGCCCTGACCTGAATATGCGAACTTCTCAGGATATCTCTTACCAAGAAGGGGCTAGCCTGGAAATCTGTTGGTCAGCCTCATCTGCCCATGGTACTGCTCGCACAGGAGCACACAGACTGAAAGTGCTTGCTTGCCTTGCCGCCACAAATCGCCAAAGTATCCTGGGGCTCCCTGCTGGGTCCCTCCAGCACCCCCGCACGAAGAATGCGAATGTCTCAGGATATCTCGTACCAAGAAAGGTTTAGCCTGGAAAGCTGTTGCTCAGCCTCATCTGCCCATGGCACTGCTCAAACAGGCCCACATAGACTGGGGCTGCTTGCTTGCCTTGCCACGTCAAACTTCACACCTAACCTAGGGGGTCGTTGCCGGGCACCTCCCACTGACCTGACCCGAATATGCGAACGTCTCAGGACATCTCTTACCAAGAAGGGGCTAGCCTGGAAAGCTGTTGCTCAGCCTCATCTGCCCATGGCACTGCTCGCACAGATGCACAGAGACTGGGGCTGATTGCTTGCCTTGCTACCTCAAACTTCAAAATTATTCCGGATGTCCCTTCCGGGTGCCTCCAGCAGCCCTGCACCGAAAATGCAAATGTGTCAGGATATCTATTGCCAAGAAGGATTTAGCCTGGAAAGCTGTTGTTCAGCCTCATCTGCCCATGGCACTGCTTGCATAGGTTCTCAGAGAGTAGGGCTGCTTGCTTGCCTTGCCACCTCAATTTTCAGACGAATCCCGGGGATCCCTGCCAGGTGCCTCGAGCAGACCTGCACTGATGATACGAACATCTCAGGATATCTCTTACCAGGTATTGGCTAGCCTGGAAAGTTCTTGCTCAGCCTCATCTGCCCATGGCACTGCTCGCACAGGCGTGCAGAGACTGGTGCTGCTTGCTTGCCTTGCCACCTGAAACTTCAAACATATCATAGGGGGTCCTTCCTGTGCCCCTTCCACAGCCCTGACCTGTATATGCGAACGTCTCAGGATATCTCTTACGAAGAAGTGGCTAGGCTGGAAACCTGTTGCTCAGCCTCATCTCCCCATGGCAATGCTCGCACAGACGCACAGACACTGGGGCTGCATGCTTGCCTTGCCATCTCAAAGTTCAGAGTTAGCCTAGGGCGTCTTTGCCGGGCCCCCACCGCAACCTTGTCACGAATATGCGAGCGTCTCAGGATATCCCTTACGAAGAAGTGGCTAGGCTGGAAAGCTGTTGCTCAGCCTCATCTGCCCATGGCACTGCTCGCACAGGCGCACAGAGACTGGGGCTGCTTGCTTGCCTTACCACTTCAATTTTCAAACGTAGCCCATGGATCCCTGACAGGTGCCTTTAGCCGACCTGCACCGAAAATGCAAAAGTCTCCAGATACCTCTTACCAAGAAGGGGCTAGCCCGGAAAGCTGTTGCTCAGCCTCTTCTGCCCATGGCACTACTCGCACAGGCGCACAGATACTAGGGCTTCTTGCTTGCCTTGCACCCTCAAACTTCAGACGTAGACTAGGGGGTCTTTGCCGGGCGCCTGCCACAGCCCTCACCTGAATAAGCGAGCATCTCAAGATATCTCTTACCAAGAAGGGGCTAGCCTGGAAAGCTGTTGTTCAGCCTCAGGAGCCCATGGCACTGCTCGCACAGGCGCACAGAGACTGGGGCCGCTTGCTTGCCTTGCCACCTCAAACTTCAAACACAGCCCGGCTGTCCCTGCTGGGTGCCTCCCGCAGCCCTGCCCGAAATATGAGAACGTCTCCAGATAGCTCGAACTCAGAAGGGGCTAGCCTGGAAAGGTGTTGCTCAGCCTCATCTGCTCATGGAATTGCTTGCACAGACGCACAGAGACTGGGGCTGCTTGCTTCCCTTGCCACCTCAAACTTCAAACGTAGTCCGGGGATCCCTGCTGGGTTCCTCCAGCAGACCTGCACCAAAAATGCGAACATCTCCAGATAGCTCGCACCCAGAAGGGGCTAGCCTTGAAAGCTGTTTCTCAGCCCCATCTGCCCATGGCACTGCTCGCACAGGCGGACAGAGACTGGGGCTGCTTGCTTGCCTTGCCACCTCAAACTTCAAACGTAGCCCGGGACTCCGACCTTTGTGCCTCCAGCAGTCGTGCTCCGAAAATGCGAACGTCTCCAGATAGCAGGAAGCCAGAAGGGGGTATCCTGGAAATCTGTTGCTCAGCCTCATCTGCCCACGGCACTGCTCGCACAGGCGCACAGAGACTGGGGCTGCTTGCTTGCCTGGCTACCTCAAACTTCAAACGTAGCCTCGGTGTCCCTGCTGAGTGCCTCTAGCAGCCCTGCACCGAAAACGCGAACGTCTCTAGATAGGTCGCACACAGAAGAGGCTATCCTTGAAAGATGTTTCTCAGCCTCATCTGCCCATGGCACTGCTCGCACAGGCGCACAAAGACTGGGGCTGCTTGCTTGCCTTGCCACCTCAAACTTCAAACATAGCCCGGGACTCCGTGCTTTGTGACCCAGCAGCCGTTCTCCGAAAATGCGAACGTCTCCAGATAGCCCGCACTCAGAAGGGGTAGCCTGGAAAGCTGTTGCTCATCCTCATCTGCTCATGGCACTGCTCGCACAGATGCACAGAGACTGGAGCTGCTTGCTTGCCTTGTCGCCTCAGTCTTCAAATGTAGCCCCAGGATACCTCTCGGGTGCCTCCAGCAAACCTGCACTGATGATGCGAACATCTCAGGATATCTCTTACCAGGTATTGGCTAGCCTGGAAAGTTCTTGCTCAGCCTCATCTGCCCATGGCACTGCTCGCACAGGTGCTCAGAGACTGGTGCTGCTTGCTTGACTTCCCTCCTCAAACTTCAAACGTAGCCTAGGGGGTCCTTGCCGGGCGCCTAATGCATCCCGGATCTAAGTATTCGAACGTGTCATGATGTCTCTTACCAAGAATAGGCTAAACTGGAAAGCTGTTGCTCAGCCTCATCTGCCCATGGCACTGCTCACACAGGCGCAGAGAGACTGGGGTTTCTTGCTTGCCTTGCCACCTTAAACTACAAACGTATCATAGGAGGTTTTTTGCGGGCGCGTGCTGCAACCCTGACCCTAATATGCGAGCGTTACAACATATTGTACGCCAAGAAGGGGGTAGCCTGGAAAGTTGTTGCTCAGCCTCATCTGCCCATGGCACTGCTCGCACAGGTGCACAGAGACTGGGGCTGCTTGCTAGCCTTGCCACCTCAAACTTCCAACGTAGCCTAGGGGTCCCTGTCGGGTGCCTGAGGCAGCCCTGCACCGAAGGTGTGAACGTCTCCAGATAGCTCGCACCCAGACGGGGCTAGCCTGGAAAGCTGTTGTTCAGCCTCATCTGCCCATGGCACTGCTTGCATAGGTTCTCAGAGAGTAGGGCTGCTTGCTTGCCTTGCCACCTCAATTTTCAGACGAATCCCGGGGATCCCTGCCAGGTGCCTCGAGCAGACCTGCACTGATGATACGAACATCTCAGGATATCTCTTACCAGGTATTGGCTAGCCTGGAAAGTTCTTGCTCAGCCTCATCTGCCCATGGCACTGCTCGCACAGGCGTGCAGAGACTGGTGCTGCTTGCTTGCCTTGCCACCTGAAACTTCAAACATATCATAGGGGGTCCTTCCTGTGCCCCTTCCACAGCCCTGACTAGTATATGCGAACGTCTCAGGATATCTCTTACGAAGAAGTGGCTAGGCTGGAAACCTGTTGCTCAGCCTCATCTCCCCATGGCAATGCTCGCACAGACGCACAGACACTGGGGCTGCATGCTTGCCTTGCCATCTCAAAGTTCAGAGTTAGCCTAGGGCGTCTTTGCCGGGCCCCCACCGCAACCTTGTCACGAATATGCGAGCGTCTCAGGATATCCCTTACGAAGAAGTGGCTAGGCTGGAAAGCTGTTGCTCAGCCTCATCTGCCCATGGCACTGCTAGCACAGGCGCACAGAGACTGGGGCTGCTTGCTTGCCTTACCACTTCAATTTTCAAACGTAGCCCATGGATCCCTGACAGGTGCCTTTAGCCGACCTGCACCGAAAATGCGAAAGTCACCAGATACCTCTTACCAAGAAGGGGCTAGCCCGGAAAGCTGTTTCTCAGCCTCTTCTGCCCATGGCACTACTCGCACAGGCGCACAGATACTAGGGCTTCTTGCTTGCCTTGCACCCTCAAACTTCAGACGTAGACTAGGGGGTCTTTGCCGGGCGCCTGCCACAGCCCTCACCTGAATAAGCGAGCATCTCAAGATATCTCTTACCAAGAAGGGGGTAGCCTGGAAAGCTGTTGTTCAGCCTCAGGAGCCCATGGCACTGCTCGCACAGGTGCACAGAGACTGGGGCTGCTTGCTAGCCTTGCCACCTCAAACTTCCAACGTAGCCTAGGGGTCCCTGTCGGGTGCCTGAGGCAGCCCTGCACCGAAGGTGTGAACGTCTCCAGATAGCTCGCACCCAGACGGGGCTAGCCTGGAAAGCTGTTGTTCAGCCTCATCTGCCCATGGCACTGCTCGCACAGGCGCACAGAGACTGGGGCTGCTTGCTTGCCTTGCCACCTCAAACCTCAAACATAGCCTAGGGTGTCCTTGCAGGGGGCCTCCCATAGCCCTGACCTGAATATGCGAACTTCTCAGGATATCTCTTACCAAGAAGGGGCTAGCCTGGAAATCTGTTGGTCAGCCTCATCAGCCCATGGTACTGCTCGCACAGGAGCACACAGACTGAAAGTGCTTGCTTGCCTTGCCGCCACAAATCGCCAAAGTATCCTGGGGCTCCCTGCTGGGTCCCTCCAGCACCCCCGCACGAAGAATGCGAATGTCTCAGGATATCTCGTACCAAGAAAGGTTTAGCCTGGAAAGCTGTTGCTCAGCCTCATCTGCCCATGGCACTGCTCAAACAGGCCCACATAGACTGGGGCTGCTTGCTTGCCTTGCCACGTCAAACTTCACACCTAACCTAGGGGGTCGTTGCCGGGCACCTCCCACTGACCTGACCCGAATATGCGAACGTCTCAGGACATCTCTTACCAAGAAGGGGCTAGCCTGGAAAGCTGTTGCTCAGCCTCATCTGCCCATGGCACTGCTCGCACAGATGCACAGAGACTGGGGCTGATTGCTTGCCTTGCTACCTCAAACTTCAAAATTATTCCGGATGTCCCTTCCGGGTGCCTCCAGCAGCCCTGCACCGAAAATGCAAATGTGTCAGGATATCTATTGCCAAGAAGGATTTAGCCTGGAAAGCTGTTGTTCAGCCTCATCTGCCCATGGCACTGCTTGCATAGGTTCTCAGAGAGTAGGGCTGCTTGCTTGCCTTGCCACCTCAATTTTCAGACGAATCCCGGGGATCCCTGCCAGGTGCCTCGAGCAGACCTGCACTGATGATACGAACATCTCAGGATATCTCTTACCAGGTATTGGCTAGCCTGGAAAGTTCTTGCTCAGCCTCATCTGCCCATGGCACTGCTCGCACGGGCGTGCAGAGACTGGTGCTGCTTGCTTGCCTTGCCACCTGAAACTTCAAACATATCATAGGGGGTCCTTCCTGTGCCCCTTCCACAGCCCTGACCTGTATATGCGAACGTCTCAGGATATCTCTTACGAAGAAGTGGCTAGGCTGGAAACCTGTTGCACAGCCTCATCTCCCCATGGCAATGCTCGCACAGACGCACAGACACTGGGGCTGCATGCTTGCCTTGCCATCTCAAAGTTCAGAGTTAGCCTAGGGCGTCTTTGCCGGGCCCCCACCGCAACCTTGTCACGAATATGCGAGCGTCTCAGGATATCCCTTACGAAGAAGTGGCTAGGCTGGAAAGCTGTTGCTCAGCCTCATCTGCCCATGGCACTGCTCGCACAGGCGCACAGAGACTGGGGCTGCTTGCTTGCCTTACCACTTCAATTTTCAAACGTAGCCCATGGATCCCTGACAGGTGCCTTTAGCCGACCTGCACCGAAAATGCGAAAGTCTCCAGATACCTCTTACCAAGAAGGGGCTAGCCCGGAAAGCTGTTGCTCAGCCTCTTCTGCCCATGGCACTACTCGCACAGGCGCACAGATACTAGGGCTTCTTGCTTGCCTTGCACCCTCAAACTTCAGACGTAGACTAGGGGGTCTTTGCCGGGCGCCTGCCACAGCCCTCACCTGAATAAGCGAGCATCTCAAGATATCTCTTACCAAGAAGGGGCTAGCCTGGAAAGCTGTTGTTCAGCCTCAGGAGCCCATGGCACTGCTCGCACAGGCGCACAGAGACTGGGGCCGCTTGCTTGCCTTGCCACCTCAAACTTCAAACACAGCCCGGCTGTCCCTGCTGGGTGCCTCCCGCAGCCCTGCCCGAAATATGAGAACGTCTCCAGATAGCTCGAACTCAGAAGGGGCTAGCCTGGAAAGGTGTTGCTCAGCCTCATCTGCTCATGGAATTGCTTGCACAGACGCACAGAGACTGGGGCTGCTTGCTTCCCTTGCCACCTCAAACTTCAAACGTAGTCCGGGGATCCCTGCTGGGTTCCTCCAGCAGACCTGCACCAAAAATGCGAACATCTCCAGATAGCTCGCACCCAGAAGGGGCTAGCCTTGAAAGCTGTTTCTCAGCCTCATCTGCCCATGGCACTGGTCGCACAGGCGGACAGAGACTGGGGCTGCTTGCTTGCCTTGCCACCTCAAACTTCAAACGTAGCCCGGGACTCCGACCTTTGTGCCTCCAGCAGTCGTGCTCCGAAAATGCGAACGTCTCCAGATAGCAGGAAGCCAGAAGGGGGTATCCTGGAAATCTGTTGCTCAGCCTCATCTGCCCACGGCACTGCTCGCACAGGCGCACAGAGACTGGGGCTGCTTGCTTGCCTGGCTACCTCAAACTTCAAACGTAGCCTCGGTGTCCCTGCTGAGTGCCTCTAGCAGCCCTGCACCGAAAACGCGAACGTCTCTAGATAGGTCGCACACAGAAGAGGCTATCCTTGAAAGATGTTTCTCAGCCTCATCTGCCCATGGCACTGCTCGCACAGGCGCACAAAGACTGGGGCTGCTTGCTTGCCTTGCCACCTCAAACTTCAAACATAGCCCGGGACTCCGTGCTTTGTGACCCAGCAGCCGTTCTCCGAAAATGCGAACGTCTCCAGATAGCCCGCACTCAGAAGGGGTAGCCTGGAAAGCTGTTGCTCATCCTCATCTGCTCATGGCACTGCTCGCACAGATGCACAGAGACTGGAGCTGCTTGCTTGCCTTGTCGCCTCAGTCTTCAAATGTAGCCCCAGGATACCTCTCGGGTGCCTCCAGCAAACCTGCACTGATGATGCGAACATCTCAGGATATCTCTTACCAGGTATTGGCTAGCCTGGAAAGTTCTTGCTCAGCCTCATCTGCCCATGGCACTGCTCGCACAGGTGCTCAGAGACTGGTGCTGCTTGCTTGACTTCCCTCCTCAAACTTCAAACGTAGCCTAGGGGGTCCTTGCCGGGCGCCTAATGCATCCCGGATCTAAGTATTCGAACGTGTCATGATGTCTCTTACCAAGAATAGGCTAAACTGGAAAGCTGTTGCTCAGCCTCATCTGCCCATGGCACTGCTCACACAGGCGCAGAGAGACTGGGGTTTCTTGCTTGCCTTGCCACCTTAAACTACAAACGTATCATAGGAGGTTTTTTGCGGGCGCGTGCTGCAACCCTGACCCTAATATGCGAGCGTTACAACATATTGTACGCCAAGAAGGGGGTAGCCTGGAAAGTTGTTGCTCAGCCTCATCTGCCCATGGCACTGCTCGCACAGGTGCACAGAGACTGGGGCTGCTTGCTAGCCTTGCCACCTCAAACTTCCAACGTAGCCTAGGGGTCCCTGTCGGGTGCCTGAGGCAGCCCTGCACCGAAGGTGTGAACGTCTCCAGATAGCTCGCACCCAGACGGGGCTAGCCTGGAAAGCTGTTGTTCAGCCTCAGGAGCCCATGGCACTGGTCGCACAGGCGCACAGAGACTGGGGCTGCTTGCTTGCCTTGCCACCTCAAACCTCAAACGTAGCCTAGGGTGTCCTTGCAGGGGGCCTCCCATAGCCCTGACCTGAATATGCGAACTTCTCAGGATATCTCTTACCAAGAAGGGGCTAGCCTGGAAATCTGTTGGTCAGCCTCATCTGCCCATGGTACTGCTCGCACAGGAGCACACAGACTGAAAGTGCTTGCTTGCCTTGCCGCCACAAATCGCCAAAGTATCCTGGGGCTCCCTGCTGGGTCCCTCCAGCACCCCCGCACGAAGAATGCGAATGTCTCAGGATATCTCGTACCAAGAAAGGTTTAGCCTGGAAAGCTGTTGCTCAGCCTCATCTGCCCATGGCACTGCTCAAACAGGCCCACATAGACTGGGGCTGCTTGCTTGCCTTGCCACGTCAAACTTCACACCTAACCTAGGGGGTCGTTGCCGGGCACCTCCCACTGACCTGACCCGAATATGCGAACGTCTCAGGACATCTCTTACCAAGAAGGGGCTAGCCTGGAAAGCTGTTGCTCAGCCTCATCTGCCCATGGCACTGCTCGCACAGATGCACAGAGACTGGGGCTGATTGCTTGCCTTGCTACCTCAAACTTCAAAATTA